>NC_092211.1:19629004-19674391 GCF_043381705.1 Parasteatoda tepidariorum
ATATACTATATATATAAATGGGATCTGTTGTTTAGGAATTAATTATTATTATTTTATTTTTGGAATAAGTTATTTTATTATTTTTAAAAATCTTTAATTTTTCCTTTAAAAATTAACATTGTTCCATCTGTAATTTAACAAAGTGGCTACATTTCTGCATGAACTACAGACACGAATGTCCTACTTTTCTATGTCAGGAACTACAAATCTAATTTCAATTATACATTGGCCAAATATTAATCGATAAATAACATTTGTTGAAATGTGAAAGGTTCCTCTGTTTTGCTGGCCAATGGCATGATATGTCAATGCACGAATGGTAATTGCTAACAATTTATCTTGTAATTTCCCAACTAAATAGAAATGCAAAAAATCTCTCTAGTTTTTTTATAAATTAATTTTTAATTATAATTAATGGCGATCCCAATTCGATCCAATAAGTCATCTTAAGGAACATTAAGTTTGAAATATGTCCTTTAAGTTTACTTTAAATTTTCACAGGAAAAATCAAACTTGTGGTTAAAATCAATAGCTATACTTAATAATCACATTTCAGGGTTCGTCTGTTATAAGTTCTAAATAAAGTTAAAAAAAATCAAACATGTACGAAATATGTCCATACATTCAAACACGTTTTGTCTGAAAATTTCCTGAAACTGGCAATTTACAATCCAATTTTTGAAATAAAATGTTTCAAGCTACATTGTTCCAAAGTTTATTTTTTTCCTGTTCAGAAATAAATCAAAGATTAAAGAGACTTCTCAAGTCTTTCAAACGATTCCCAGTTTTATAACCCAGTTGACCTTAGGTTCCTGAATCATGCCTAACGATAATAATGCGCATAGTGTATTCCAGGGGATGCCCTGACGACAGATTAAGGAAGTCCAAACGACCCTCTCCCCTCAGATAATGTTGAGAAAAAGTATCCGGCACAAAAAAGATGATGGAAAAAGTAAAGCCTCCCTATCCCATCGAAATGCACCATTGAGCTTCTACCACGTTTGATCTCTTGAACCACCTTGGCTGGTTGCAGGGGCTCCCAGGGGCGTCATTGCGAGAGGAGGGCACGTAGGATCCCTTGACGCCCTGCTGGAATAACAGGAGAATCTTTTTTTCGGGTGTTCTTATAATTGACCATAGAAGTTGCCAAGCACGGTAGATGTGCCAGGGCGTAAATAGGACTTTTGACCGGTGAGATTTGAGTTGCTGCCTAGAAGTGATATTTCGAAAAACTCATTCTAGAATCAATAGTATTAAAAACGAATGTTAGGTAATATTGTGAACCTGTAAAATAACTGAGATGCTTTATGCTAATACGTAATGTTATAGATACGTAAATGACTATGAAAGGAATACGCGTATGAGATGCTAATATGCAATAAACGTTCTTTTATACTTCATTTTTTAATGCTAACTTTTTCAAAACTATTGTTTGTAGTTCGGTATTAGCATGTGTCATTATAGCGATGCTTAAAGACCAATAATTTTTTTTCAGTTGAAATCTAAGTTTTAAAACATTTTTATTTCAAGTATTAATCCACGCACGCGTAAAAAAATGTGCATTTTGTGTTTGTGTTTATACATTATGCTGCTTCAACACAAAAATAATGCTTCAAGAATGGTACAAGCTACATTTTTCTTTATTTTTTAGCGCACAAGGATAGTCATCTTATTCACTACACTCGAATCCAGTGGATTCTGGTCCATCTTGGAGATCATGTGTTTTGCTAAATTTTGTAAGATTTCTGCATACCTAAAAAGAGTTCTTGTTCTAAGGATGTTACAAAATATAAGTAACAGAAAATTTTGAGATATTTTTATATCTTTCCGTTAAAGCCAAAAGTGGTTACTTATTATTTTTTTTATTTTGTAAATACATTAAAGTTAGTAATTTTTTTCATATTTATTTGAATGTTTGGTCATGATATTTTAAATAGTATTCAAATAATAGTTTATATTTAAGTATTTCTTGTCAACCAGTATATAAAATAAATTCGTTGCGGAAATTACTTAAAGCATTTGTTCGAATGGGACAATCTTGTCCAGCATAGTAAAATTGAGTTTTAGTGTAAATAATACTAGTAATAATAATAATAATTGAGATAGATACTTCTTAATACATATTTATTTCGTTATTGTTAAGGTTGCCCCAAAACTAACGTCAGATTTATATACTGAGCCTTTTGTGATATAAAATTTGCAAAACAAATGCGATTTCACTATAGACAGATAATGTATAAATAGATAATCAGAGATTACAACTAAATAATCGATAGAAAAAAAAATTTCCCATAAATTTATATGAATAAAAATATGCCCATTTTTTCCGATTTACTTCAAAATTCAACCCAAGTATAAACGATCGAATCATTTTGTGTTTCTTAACATCAGAACCATTTGAAAACAAGAAAATCAAAAATAAACTAAAAATTCGAAGATAAAAAAAAAAAGAATTGTTTAATGCATAAGAAATAAAAGAAAGAAAAATAATAGGTACACGAACATGGAATACGTTCTTTTTTAGTTGCTTCAGTTTTTTTTAAAAGATATTTTTTATACATATTTTTTTCAGGGGTCAAACTGTTTGTAAAGAACTTCTTGTGGAAGACAGAAGGATTTTTTTCCCTCCTCGTCAAAAGCGATTTTTTCTTCTTTCAAGCAAAGAACCTTGTTTTTTTGAAGTGGTTTTTGTTCCATCAGGGCTTTAAAAATCCCCAAGAGAAGTTTTAAAGTTTAGAGTGAGGGTGTGAGAAGTGGCCACTTTTCTCACCCCCCCCCCTCTCATTCAAGAATGCGGGAAAAAAAGAGATTTTTTTTTTTATGGGATTTTAAATGAAAATAGTTTTGGAAGTCTTCAAGGTAACCAATAGACTTTTCTTTTACAAAGTAGATTTTTTTCATAAATTTTTTAACTTAATTTATTTGGGGAAAATATATTACAATAGTAATATCTAAAGGAAAAGGAGGATTTTTTTTTTATTGCAGGAAAAATTTATTACAGCAGATATGCTATACAAATTCACAAATATGATTAATTTGAACGATGCTGTGGACATTGCTTGTGATAGTGCTGAAATATATCACAACAAAGTCATTACTGTTTAAAACAAAGGTGAGACATGTCTTTCGTGTAACAAGGGGAAATATTACAAGAACAGCTATGTCATAACTGTTTAGAACAAGAATCAGACGTATTTAGATTCAATGAGAGAAAACATTACAAGAACAGCAATTCTGTAACAGTTTTATACAAGAATTAAATCGGTCAGACTCATTTGGTTGACAGTAGAAGATAAAGAACGGAAGAACACTATTTTAAATATATTTTCAGCACCAAGAAGAATGGAAGAACAGCAATTCCGTACCAGTTTTATACAAGAATTAAATCAATCAGACTCATCTTGTTGACAGTAGAAGATAAAGAATGGAAGAACACTATTTTAAATATATTTTCAGCACCAAGAAGAATGGAAGAACAGCAATTCCGTAACAGTTTTATGCAAGAATTAAATCAATCAGACTTACCTTGTTGACAGTAGAAGATAAAGAATGGAAGAACAATATTTTAAATATATTTTCAGCACCAAGAAAAAGGAAGGTTGCAGCTTTATCTTGGATGCACATCACTTAATATTTAGCAACGCACTATGTAGCAATTGTATTTCTGAAAAGCAATGGGAGGCCAGACCATTTGATTTCGGACAAACCCATATCAGCCTAACTAATTTTTGCAGTGACTTTTCGTATTACTCTGCAGATATTATTTGCCATTTAGTTCATTGCTTTATTGCGTTTTGATCTTAGCGAACAAAGAGCTCACGTATTCTTCGGCCATGGTTTTGATGGGCTTTAGATGGGAAAAAAAGGCTTGCTTGTTTAAAATATATGGCAACAGAAATATAATAGGCTTAAACTGACTTGCCCTGTTTTTATTAATTAATGATTAATGCGAGTTAACAACGTCATAATATTTTGCAATCAATTTGTCCCGCTTTTACTTATTAATAAAATAAATGAAACAATAATTAAAAAATATAACAATCTCACAATTGTACGCAATAAGGATTAGTATTGCATTTGGTTTGGAATATCGATAAAATAACATTAAAATTTATTTTATTAATGTTGCGTCATTAAAATACAATTGAGTCATCAATAAAATCTAATTCATTTGAATATAAATATCATGAGATTTATGCATAGACACTTTTCTTTCTAAATCAGAGTTTCTTTAAAAATATCTCCAGCAAATCAAGCCAAATTCTATAAATGATACATTTTTATTTCTTAGTAAACTATATAAGAGATTCTTTCCCTGAATCTTTCACATTGTAAGAGGGAAAGGGAAAAAGTTTTTCTAAAACTTGGGGAATCATTGATGCATAGAGAGGGTGAATATTTTTACTTCTCCTTTTGCAGTGAGTCTGCAGAATGTCCATTCCATACTTCACATGCATTTATGCCTGAGTGGACAATGGCCAGAAGATCATTCACTAGACTTTCTCCGTCTCAAATGATATCCCTCTCTACTCACTAGGAAGTGCATAGGAGAAAAGGAAAAATCCTTTTAAAAAAATGGGGATAAACTTTTTAAATATTCCCTTTACAATAACTTGGAAAGATTGTTATAAAAAATGAGTTCCAGTTATATTTTTCGATCATTTGATATTTGTCAACGAGAAAATAAAATAATTGAAATAGTTAATTGATATATTCAATTAACAGGCTATTTGTGAACGATTGCCGTGTGTCAAATTATAGGTTTATAAACTTTAATTTTTTATTTTTGAACTGTATTATTATTTAACTGATACAATGAGAAAAAAATATGGCCTGTAAACAGGTTTTTGTATTACGTTTAATACAGTTAAGTGCTACTAACGTCTACTGACTTAAACACAAAGGTTCTTCAACTAATAATAATTTTCATAATCCTAAGTTTTAAAAAGTTAGCACAGTTCTAATTTTATGATGAACTTATTATGGACTCAGATCTCTCCAAAAAAAAAAAAAAGAAGGGTATGATGCTTTTCAAATACAAGGGGTCCTTCAGTTTGGAGGGGTATTGATACAGCGGTACTTTTTCACTGTAATTTGATGAGGAATTTTTTGAAGTGCATGACTAGTGAAAAGTATTATTAATTTAATAATTCTCGATGTTAAATACACAAATAATGTTATGAAACGCTATATAATAAACTATACTTCCTATATTTTCCGTACTATAATACTATGATTTGATGCATAGTATGATCTTTATACAAAACAAAACTATAATTTTGTATAAAAATTCAGCAAAAAACAGATCTTTTAAATTTATCTGTTGAACCAGAAATGTTAACCATACTCAAACTAAAACAAGGTTTGTGAAAGATTGTAACCAAACTCGGTTTTTAAAACATTACTTTCAAGTACTTTGGTGAAGTTTTTCAGGCATTTACAATTAAAATGTAAGACGGCATAAAGTTATATGTTTCAAATGGTACTGGTTATAACATTCATGTCTTTAAGGAATATTTGAAATAATCAAAAAGTATATCACCATGGAAAAATATACAAAACTTCCAGGAAAAAGAAACTTACCTATAAATAGAAAAAAATAATTATATTAGACAAATATAACAATTTCACAGATTTCATAATATTTCAATAAACTTTTATAACATAGATATATAAATCACAAGAAGTAGTTTCTTTTTTAAATGTTTAATTTTATGCCACTCAATATTTTTCAAGTATTTCTGAATTATTGCACAAAACAAACTGTACTTATATAGTTCTAACTAGAAAAAAAAATAGATGGAAACAAATTTTATTAAATTTGAATAAACCAATGAAAAATAAATAATAGTAAAAAAATTTTTTTTTACGTATTAATGAATTATATAGAATCTAATCATCGAATAAAACATAATCAAATTACATTAGAAAATTAATGATAAATACATAAAAATAAAGATCTATAGGCTTGGGGAACTAAAAGAGAAAAGGAAGATTAAAAAAAAATTCAATAAAAGTTTTTTTTTATTGCAACTTGGAAAAGTTGCTGTTTAAGGAATAAAATATGTTTCCTAAAAACATCAACAAGTGAAATTTAATAAAAATCTATATGTTTTTAGGAAAAAATTTTAAATTAAAAGAATTTAAACCGAGCTTCAATCAAAATTTGTAACTTTTTTTTTTACAATCCAGATTAGTTTTCAGTAAAAGTAAAAAGTAGATTTCATAAAAATAAATTAATGGATTAAGCAATTAAATAAATGAAATAAATAAAATAAATAAAATAAATAAAATAAAACTTAATGAACTTTGGAAAGTACGTTTGGAAAGTCAAAGGAATTTAAAAGTTTATTTAAAAGAGAGTGAAGTTTAAAGTTTTCCAATTTTCAAGCAAAACAAGTAATATAGCAATTAGCAAAACATGTAAACATTAAAATATGTTTCATAAAAATAAATAAAAATAGAAGAAAAGTCTGCAATTCTTTGAAAAGTGTTAACTTAAAAATAATTTAAACAATCTATTTAGGAAAAAAAAAATTTCCCTTTTATTTTTATTTTATTGCAACCCAGATAAAACTTTCGTTTAATGAGGAAACATGTTTCATAAAGTAAATACAAATCTATACTGCGTAAAGTCAAAAGAATTTAAATTGAATACAGCACATAGATCTGGACAGATTCTAAATTTAACTAGAATTTCCATTTTGTTCTGAATTTCGCTTTCCTGCATAGAATATACCCTGTTCTGTACGCAGATCCAAATTCCTCCACGCGTGGAAGAAAAATTGGAGAAGGGGGCGCATTTTTCCCGAAAATATATTTCCTTTTCCCGTATTATTGTTAAGCGCCTGTGAGACCATTCACTCTAGAGCATCCCTTTGTACGCTTCTACATGTATTTATGTATATTATCCTTGGCAATAACCTCTCCCCTCCCTACAGAAGAAGCATGTCCGTTCATATGCACGGGGGTTGAAGAATTCTCGGTCATTCTCTTTTCCCTTCCAGAGCAGACGATAAGAATATGTAAAATAAATAAAGGATATGGAATGGGAAAAGTAGAAAATGTATACATAAAGAATATAGGGAAGGGTACATGGAAGATAAAGGGGCCAGCAGACGTACATGACGTGGTGCGGAAATTCCATGGCATGAGCTGTACGGAGTTTGCATGAAAATACGGAGAGGAAGGTTCCTGGGTTTTTATTTATATATTTAGAATGATATTCTGTGGTGGCATTGCAGAGAATTTTAAAAGTTAAGATTTATTTAAAATATATAGAGAGAATATTTTTGTTAGAAAAAAAAATTATTTTGTTTTTTTGTTTTAAAAAGCCGTGGTCCATCTTTTATTGCTACTATGAACTAACAGTCAAAAGCATTTTTGTGTAAAGCAAAGCAAAATGCACAGCGCAACTGAATGATAAAAGTACTTAATTTATTAATAGTAGATCTTTCAGAAAACAAAATAATATTTAGATAGTAATTGAGAGGCAATAGTACATACCTTCATAAGAAAGTGTTATAATATAATATTGTAATCATTGTTTAAAAAAGTATGCAGGCTCCTGTGAGTTTTTATTTACAGTATTTCGAATGATATTTTGAAGTGACATAGTTGATAATTTCCTAAAGTTAGGTTTTATAAAGGATATGATCGAAGAATTTTTTAATATCTCTTATTGACTTTAAATAAAAAAAAGTAAGTCAATTTTCTCTTTTTATGTCTGAAAAGACTAACTATTAAAGAACAAGTTTTGTTTTAAGGAACAAAAAAAAAACTTTATTGAATGAGTAAATTATTTAATTTATGCATAACAAATCTTTTAGAAAGCTGAAAAATATTTAGATTAATTGAGAGGTAACAGTACCTTTAGAATAAAATGCTATAATAATTGCAATTGTTATTTAAAATTACAATATTTCTTAATCATTCACTAAAAAAAAAATATGGTAAAAACTACCAGAATATGGTAAAATTCGCCGTGTTCCTGACTTTTAACAGCAAACAGTTAACAATTTTTACTGAAGGTTCTTGGAGATGATTTTGGTAAAATTAGCAATAAAATATGGTTATTTATAAAATGTATGTTATAATTTGGTAAATGTGGTAAACTGATAATTTTATCATGATACATAAAAGTAGAGTATAAAATCAATGTTTTTACGTTAAATTTCCTTTTAAGTTTTGTATTTTTTTATTAAATATGTGCTAAAAAAAAGTATATTCTTGAAAACCAAAATTTCCGTAAGCCGTTACCGAGCTGGCAAGTTACTCAATGAATGCTTTAAATGGTATAATGTTACATATTTTGATTTAATTAATCGCAATTACATTTATTATTATTATTTTTTTTTACCAAAAATGTTATTACCATACAGTACGGTAATTTTACGAGAATTTTTTCTCCGTGTTTATTTATAATGATATTTTTGAGTTGACATTATTGAGTTTTTCACAATATTACAGATGTGTTGAAAGAATTTTTTTTTAAAAAATTTTTTGTTTTCAAAAAATCGAAATCCATTTTTTTTACACTTCTACAATGACTAACAAAAAAGGCGAGTTTTGTATGAGAGTTGAAAAAAAAATTGCGTAATGCAATTGAATAATGATAAGAGAAGTTTTAAAAAGTAAAATATTTGGACTATAATTGAAAGATAATAGTATCGTCAGCAATATAGTATTGCAATTGTTATTGAAATAATGATGATGGTTTTTTTTATAAATTTTTTTTTACCAACATTTGGCACATTCTCAAAATTCTTTATGCGAAAAAGAAAAGAAAAAAAAAACTTAATTAAGAACTGACGCAGAAGAACCAAAAGTTCTTGACATTCGAAACGCAATAACATTTGTCAAAGACATGTGACACGTAAAAAAAAAAAGAAACCACTTTACGAAAAAAACTTTAAAAACTAAACTTAAGATTACGAAAATATAATAAAGAACAGAAAAATCAAACAGACAGGAAAAGCGAACAGAATAAATTTCACTTTCAGAAGGAAAAAAATCATAAAAAACAAAAAAATACTTCACTAGAATGTCGACAAGCATAAATTTATTTAAGTTTCCAAGTGAAAAAAAAAATAATAAAAACTGAAGATTGATGTTTTGGACATTACCAGACGAAATTAAAAATGAAAACAACAGAAGGGAAAAGTGCAAAAAAAAAAAAATAGTTTGATGAGTGGCAACACAATGAAAAGGTTTAGGAAAATTTCTTTAATTGCCCCAAGTTGAAAACCCCCGAACTATGCAGAAAATGTTCGAGATGCGTTTTTGGCGGTAAAAGTAATTAACAAGGATCTTGCTACTTTCCATCATTCATTCTTCTTTTGCTAATTCCGAACTCCGCAGTTTTTTTCCCTACCAACACCCCTTTGCAATTATGCAGACGACAATTTTTGAGAGGGGGATGGAATTAAAAAAAAAAAAAACTCTTAATGAGTTGATACAGCATAGCCCTTCCAACTTGAATTAAAACTTCAAATAATTACTTGATAAGTTCTTCATTCATTTTTTTGTTCTAAAGGCAGTTCTTTTTCCCCTGCTCTCCATATAAAACATTCTTTTTTTTTTTTAAATTTTTTTTTGGGTCGACGAAAGAGAATTTTGTAATTATTCTGGAGGTGGTGGTTTTAAGTGCACTTAAGGCGGTAAAAGCAATTAAGCTTTTTTTTGCAATTATCGTTCTACCTGGTTTCTATGTTTTCTTCCATCAACAGTAGGTGAAAATGGAGGTTGTATAAAATTTATGCAAAACAAGCGAGGTTAAATAGAAGCATTCGGAAAACTTGTTAAGGAAGGGGAAGTGAAATAATTGAACTGCCACCAGTTTAAGAGATCTAATCATGTATCTTGATGAATAGCGATGTTAATGGGTTTTTACACTATTTTTTTGCACAAAAGAATTCCATTTGCACTGTCACATAATGTGCAGAAGTATCACCATTAGAAGTTTTTACGGTGACATTTCTTTAAAATGGACACGCGGGCTTAATTAATTAAAAAAAAAAAAAAGCTCTTGATCAGTATTGAAAAAAAAGAATTTATTTTTTCATCACGGTTTTTCGAAGTTCTTTCGACAGGGAAAGTAAAAAAAGTTTAAGTGCTTGAAGCAATTTCATGTCAATGCAAGCTTGAAGCTATTTCATGTCAATGCAAGCTTGAAGCAACTACACGTGCCATCTTGCCGTCAAGAAATATCTGGGCTTTAGAACAAACAAACTTCTTAAATATTTTCAATGTTATTAAACTTTTTTTAAAAAAAATTGCCAGTTTTGTTAAATTTTTCCTGATAGATAAAAATTATGAAATTAAATAATTAGACGACAAACGCTTTTCATTTTCTCAAAACTGAATCTTTTCTCTATATTGACGTTTAAGGCTATTTTCAGAATCAACATAGATGGCGTTGACTAAAGATAAGCTAAACTTTAACTAACAGTCATGAGAGTGACTGTTGCAAGCTCTCAGCAGTATGAAAATATAACATCATTTCGAAAAGAAAAAAAATNATTTTCAATGTTATTAAACTTTTTTTAAAAAAAATTGCCAGTTTTGTTAAATTTTTCCTGATAGATAAAAATTATGAAATTAAATAATTAGACGACAAACGCTTTTCATTTTCTCAAAACTGAATCTTTTCTCTATATTGACGTTTAAGGCTATTTTCAGAATTAACATTGATGGCGTTGACTAAAGAAAAGCTAAACTTTACCTAACAGTCATGAGAGTGACTGCTGCAAGCTCTCAGCAGTATGAAAATATAACATCATTTCGAAAAGAAAAAAAATTATTTCGCGCGACTATAAGACCTTAGAAAGTCAACTGTTTTTGTTCGAAATTTTTTTAACGCTCAAAAAGTTACTCCAGCTCATTTGGTCACTTAAAAATTTGCAAAATTTGAGAATTATTCATTAGTTTTGATAATTTTCCATTTAGTGGGAATATCTCACCAAATTGGTCAATAAAAAAATATTAATAATAATAATAATAATAATTTTTAAAATTTATAAGTTATTATTTTTTTAAAATTTATTGAAAAAAAAAATCTAAGTTACTTTAAATACATATTACCGATTTTATTTTAAACTATTAGTTTTCCTTGTAAACAGTAGGATTTTTTTTACGAATCTAAATTGTTTCTCTTACGAACTTGTATTACCCTTTTTTACGAATTAATTGTTTCTTTTATGAACTCGTATTAGCTTTTCTTCGTCTGAATTATTTATGCTTATTACTAACTATTTGTTTCCCTTAGGAACTATTTGCTTCTCTTATACACTATTTGCTTTTCTTGTGAATTATTTTTCTGATAAATCATTTTTTCTTATGAATTATTTTTTCTTATAAATTATTTTCTTCTCTAATGAATTATTTGCTTTTCTTACGAACCATTCGCTTCACTTACAAACTGTAAACTTTTGTTATGAATTATTTATTTCTGTTATGAACTTGCATTAGCTTTTTTACGAATTAATTACTTCTTTTATGAACTTAAGTTAGCATTGCTTATGAATTATTTGATTCTCTTATGAGCTTGTATTAGCTTTTCTTCGAATGAATTATTTTAGTATAGTACAAACACTTTGTATCTCCTAGGAACTATTTGCTTCTCTTATGCATTATTTGCCTCTTTTATGAATTATTTTTCCTTATCAATTATTTTTTCTTATGAATTATTTTTTCTTATGGATTATTTTCTCTTATTAATTATTTTTCCTTATCAATTATTTTCTTCACTAATGAATTATTTGCCTCTCTTATAAACAATATTTGGTTCTCTTACAAAATATTTGTCATTCTTCTGAATTAATTCTTCTTGTCTTATCAATTATTTGCTTTTATTCTTATGAATCATTTGCTTCCCTTCTGAGCTATTTGCCTCTTAAAAACTAATGTACTCATGAATTTCTGAGAAATTATTCCTACTTTCCCTATTTTTTTGTTGCTGCTTTCATTCAAAAATAAAATAAAAAATTCGCAATTTAATATTAACACATAAGACTTAAGTTATATAACCTCACAAATTTTTGCAATAAATGGCCTAAATTTGCGTCAACATATCTTCGGCAAACAAAGGCAGAGAATTTAAATCACAGCGAGATAAAAAAAAAAGAAAAAAAAAAAGGCAAGTTCTTCTGACTGCTGATAAAATAAAAATTTGAATACGAAATTGCATTCAATAAATAACATTGGTAGAAGAAATGGCAAAACAAGAGGGGCCTAACGACTTCGGAATGGTTGAAAAGAAATGCAAACGGGTTTCGAAGGGTAAAGAAATTTCCCCGATTACGCGCGGAACAGAGTGTGCAAGGAAATGGGGTAGTAGAAAATGCAATTTCAATTTCGGCTTCTTGCATGAAATTACGACTGCCCCCCACCGATTGGTTTGTTTTATAGTTCTCTTGGGTAAAGTTCGAAGAAAATTCCAACACAAATCGCCAATATATCCATTGCACTCTTTTTGCACGTGAGGTCTCCTACCGCAAGCGATTTTCTTGCACTTCCGATGCAAAGGGGTGGATGAAAAATCTCCTTTTAGTTGCACTTATAACATTGCAAAGTGATTCTTTTACGCAAGAAAAAATTCCTGAACTGATTGTCTTGTTGCTGTTAAAAAAAGCCGGACACAAAGTCCAACATGCCGATGGTCAATTCCATGGGTAACTTTTGTGGCAGTTTAGTCCAAATTCTTTATATACTGTAGGTAGTTTCTTTGTAGAATTTAAATATAATTTCTGTCCGTGAGAGATACAAAGGTCCCTTAAAGGGATCAAGAGAATCATTCTCTTGATCCCTTTTCTTGATCCTTGATCCTTCATCATCAAGAATTTCTGCGAAGATATAAATTCAGCGGTTGGGACTGAGGCCGAAGCCCCCAGTCCGTTCGCCAATAACTACACTGAACTGAAATTGAATTGTTCCCAACGGACAGTTAGGATCATAGGAAGAGATCCATGGTTGGCGATTTATTAAAGATAACACAGCCAAAAATAAAGCCAACCCAACATAATCAGTATTAAATTTGAAAATAATTTGGCGAAAGCTAATCGCTAAATAGACTGTGAG
Organism: Parasteatoda tepidariorum; assembly: GCF_043381705.1. Taxonomy (NCBI): domain Eukaryota; kingdom Metazoa; phylum Arthropoda; class Arachnida; order Araneae; family Theridiidae; genus Parasteatoda; species Parasteatoda tepidariorum. The sequence continues at coordinate 19,642,082 of NC_092211.1, forward strand.
AATTAGTATAACCATGTAACTGAAAAATTTTTGTGGTAAGAAATAAAGAATAAAGAGTTAAAAATAGATTTTGTTTTCGATTTAGTCGCGACAGGGAATTAATGAGTTTTACATATGTATAATAAAATGTATTTACATATGTATTAACATTGTATTTACATATGTATAAGAAATAAAAAGTTAACCGTTACATTGATTGTTAAGAAAAGAATAAAATATTCATAATAGCTTTTTTATAAAATGTAACAAAAACTAAATAATTGGTTTAATTTAATTCAAATTCGATTGAGAATAATTAATATATAAGTTTGAGAAATTAAAAAAATTTTGAAAGCTAGGGAATATGTAATGCCCATTGTGGCATCACAGTAAGGGACTGATATAAATGAAATTGCATTAAACCACATGTCAGTCAATTATTTTGTTTTTAACGATTTCCTTTTTAAAAATTATTCGATGGTTTTTTAATACATTTATTATGTCATTGAATTCAGCTAAAATAAACTATAAGCAAGGGGCAAAAACCTTTTAAAAGATATATATTTTGCTTTGTATATTACAATATACTAATTGTTTTTCTCTGATTTTGAGGAAATAAATAATTCCTCTAAATCGGTTCTATCTAAATACTTATAAACAAATATTAATTAAATTTTATATATGAATCATGTGAATAACGTAAATAACTAAATTTTCAAAAATCCATTGTAAATTAAATTTGTGAAAATCCATTGTAAATTAAATTTGTATAAATCGTGCAAGTCTGACTTGTGTCGAATATCAATACTATACACTGAGGAAATTCCGGATCAAATTAAGGCACAAAGTATGTGGATGCACCATCCGAAAAATTCATTTTACCGTAAAATCAATTTTTACCATAACATATTATACGGTAATTTCTGCATTTATATTTATTTAATTAGAGTGATTTAGTGATTTTACAGTAATAGTTATTGTAAAAATTACTGTATATAAAATTTTTTGTTCCATAACTTGTTCTGGTAAAAATGAATTTTACGGTAGTTACCAGTATTATTTAACGTAATTTAATCCAGAATTTTTTACAGTGTACACAGGGCTCATGACTGTATAACAATGCCTCATGATACCTTATAACATCCCATTTCTTCAAAAATCACCTTCTGCTAATCCCAAGATTCTAGATGTAGATAATCTCAACAATTTGGATTTAGCAAGTTTCAACAATATGTAAACAAACAACACACATTGAGTAATTTTCAGAAAACGATCACCAAAATCCCAGGAGTGATCGAATCCTTTGTGGTCGCAATTGAATAGCACAAAGGCAGCTCCAGTTTCATAGAGGTCAGTAGGAAATGTTCTGGAAGAGTTTACTACCATTGATTTGCCCCTCATAAGAATGCGGAGAAGGAAGAAAAGAAGGAAGAGATGATTTCCTGGATCTGAATGGATCCGGGGTTTCCTTTTATAGCTCCCTACTGTGTTATGATCTCTATGGCCCACCACTTATCATCCATCCCATTTTGGCCCAACGTTCTTTTTCTAGAGAATATTTCTGTATCATTCAATAAACAATACAATTGCAATCACAGAAAAATTACAATTGCTGCTAAAATTTCCGTCTGTATTGTATTGAAAAAAAAAATCAATAGTTTTTAAAAGTGAATTGAATAAAAAAAACTTGAATTTATGGAAAACTTACACAAACCTTTGCATTGTGCAGGTTATTTTCAGTTTATTTTTCAGAATATATTTTATTTAGAATTAAAGTTATTAAAAATTGATGAAACAATTGTACGCGCACATGAATTCCCTACAACTCATTAAATAATTTGAATACCTAAATAATTCACTAAATAATGAAACTAATATCACTAAATAATACTAGAGAACTAAATTCACTAAATAAAACTCACTAAAATAATTCATACACTGAAAAATTCAGGACCATGTAATGGTATAAAGTAAAAATAATGGTAAAATCCATTTTTGCCGTAAAATTTTATACCGCAATTTTTCTAGTAATATTTATTTCATTAGCATGATTCAGTAATTTTGCTGTAATTTATACTGTAACAATTATAATATGTACTACATATATCTGATATACCACAATTTTTACAGTAATATTTATTTAATTATGGTGATTAAGTGATTTTACTGTAACTATTGCTGTAATGCTGTAAATATTACGGTATATCAGATTTTTTCTGTTTCGTAACGTGTTTCGGAAAAAATGGATTCTACAATAAAAAATACCGGCAACCTGAGTGCCGGTAATTTTTACTGTAATTCAAATTCTCTAAAAACTAATAAGCAGTTTTATTGCGTATTTTATAAAGTTTTGCGTTTTTAAATTATGTTCAACCAGAGAATTTGATGTTATGGAACTCTTTTAAACTATTTACGACTGTCAATGCTCAACTCCACAACCTTGTAATTTTTAACCGAATCCAGAAGACAAAGGAACGTCTGCATCAAGCATTGGGATTAACTAGCGTTCGTGGAGGACTTTTTGACTGAACTAACCAGCATTTGCTTTGCATGAGGAAGAAAAACACGAAAACCTCCCACGGTTAGGTAGACGGTGAGGGGGTTATTATAACCAATGATTTGTCAACTACAGAGAATATTTTATGTCAGCACTGTGGTCGGTGCGAGTCGGGAAACGAATTCGTATCGACCAGCGAACCTGGCAAGCGCACTATCTCCTGAGTCTCCGAGGTACTTTATTTAATAACCGCCGTTGAATAGCCGACCCAATTTCCTGGGTTTACGACTACTGATGTTCAACTCCGTAGCCTTGTAATTTTGAACCAATCCAGAAGACAGGGAAACTCCTGAATCAGTACCCCCAGAGGTATTGATTTGCTATGGGAACATGGAGGACTTTGAGACTCGACAGATTTAACGTGCACCAGTCACCATTTACTACACGGGGAGTCTTCGTCCGGCGAGGATCGAACCCACGACCTCTTGGACATGGGCCCAGTGCCCTACCGACCCCTCTCCGAGGTATTATGACTTATTTTGATATTTTATTTTAAGAACTAAAACTAATTAAATTTCTAATGAAAGGTTCGAAAAATTCTTTACATTTCTTACGATTTCTTATAATAAAGTGAGCACAAAAATGAAGAAGCTTTCAACTTTTTCCCGAATAATACAGTCTGCAACATGCTTTTTTACAAAAATATATAGTCCTGTTTTATTTTTGGTTTTGTTTTTAAATATCATCAAATCTAAAAATCTTTTTTTCTGTGGGTGGGATTTAGTGGGTTATTTTCTTGGTTCAGAAAACGTACAGCCAAGTATTATAAGCTTCGAAAAACCCCCGTAACTTAGAATGGAAAGGGGGTCGCCTAAATCGTAATCACATATTCAAGCGGCATATCACAGACAGATCCTTAGATGCGTATTTTTATGGAAGATTCAACCCTCTTCCATCCCTCGCACTCTTCTTTATCAAATATATGCCTCCGACCCCTGTTCAGCCATTTTAAATTTTGTTGTGGAATCTGATGTGATTTATATTTCACATCACGTCAGCCATTGATTCAGAAAACTAGTCTTAAGAAAGACACTTTCTTCCCTTTTTTTTCTCTCTGAATCAGTCTCCCATTTTAGACGTGATTTTGAAGATTGCTAAAAACAAAAGGGATTTGATGTAACAAAAAAGTAGGAATTGAACTACGTGAAAAGCAAACTCAGCGTTTCAATTAAGTTTTTTGGTTAATGAAATAAGCGCTAATATCGTGTTATAGTTTAGAACAATTTAAAAATTATTTGTTAAAGGTATGAGGTGGTTAAAAAATTAAAAAAAAAGAAAGAAATATATTTTACTTTGTTGTTGTTAATTTACGTCACACTAGAGCTGCACAATGGGCTATTGGCGACGGTCTGGGAAACATCCCGGAGGATGATCCGAAGACGCTTCGGTATCCCGACGACCTGCGCTCGAAGTCGAGCACTTTACGGTAGCACAGTTTGACGAGGACCAATACCGCACACCCTCGGTCCCTACGCAGACTGATCCAAGTGGTCACCCACCCGCACACTGACCACAGCCAGTGATGCTTGACTTCGGTGATCTGTTGGAAACCGTGTCTTAACGATCAGTCCACTGCGGGACATATTTTACTTTCAGTTCGCACAAAAATGGAAGGTTTTTAACTGCTTTGAAATTACACACAGTCAATACAAGATATATGCTATCAAATAACAGTCTGCACAAAAATAAATAAATAAACTATATAAAACAAAATAATTATCATGCACTTTGGAAAAAGAATTTATCTTTTAATATCTTCGACAAAATGCTCAAAAGTTTTACAGGCGATCTTTTGAAGCATTCTAAAAATTCTTAAGGTGAACTGCAGGTCACCAACGGAACTGGGAACGGATAAAAATTCCCCAGTTTTCCCCACTTCAGGAGAAAAAATAGCAGACTGCCAATCAACAACTTTTAAGTTAGTCTTATTATCTGCAAATCATGACATTGAGAATTAACCGCATTTGCGTGTGGAAGTTAAAAAATTTGTAATATGCATGCATGTCATACTGTGAATTGCGTACGCATACATAACATATTTGCAAAATCAGAATTGGGTAATTTTTCTTGCTTTTTTTGTTTAAAAAAATGGACCATCAGTATTTAACTTTATTTTGTTTTTGTTTTATTTTAGACAAAGCTGCTTGTACGACTGAGAGTCAACAGCAATAGTGAACAAAGTTTGAAAGCTACCTTATTCTTGTAATCTTGCAATAGAGTTGAACACGTAACAAATCCTGTATCAATGAAATAGAGTAAGCATAGTAAAATTCCCCAAATTTCCCCTATTTTAGATAATAATAATAACAAAAATTAAAAAAAACTAGATCATCCATGAGTATATTTTTTCGTTCTACTGCCTGTAAGTCATGACATAACAACTTTTATGCTTGGCAGCTTACTTCAATTTAAAATCTTCATATTCTTGGAAAAAAATAATTTTAATTACAACGCTACAAACTTCTATTTCATGGAAAATTATTTAATAGTCATTTTTGAGTAAAAGCAAAAAGTGATTTTTATAATGGGCAACTTCAACAGAAATCGTGTTAAGCAGTAAAAGCAACAGCAACCCCGTTCTTGCGTTCCACCCTTCTCGCCAAAAGGGGAATTAGAAAGAATGTATAAGCTAGCTTTTATGAATGATTAAGATCCATTTATAAAATATCCGCCAGTGCTCTCAGAGCCCCATAATTAGGTGAAAGCCATTCCGTGTTGTTGGGGGTCGCCAAGGGACCCATATCTTAGTTCAATTATCTAACGCCAGTCTGTACAAGAAAGGGAATGCATTCTCTCTTGAAAAGGGTTAGGACTTAGCCAAGCAGAAAGGGACATTTTTTTTTTCCAGCCAACAACTAGGGAGATCTTCAAGAATGTAGGACGACGGTGAAAGTGCAATGTAATTGCATTGTTATGCTAGCTTGTAATTGGTTTTACGCTATGCGGGGTTGCTGGCTCAAGGGGGGGGATGCTTGAATTTAAAATGGCAGACAATATCGAAGAGAATCATCCAACTACGGGGAAGAGAGCTTGGAAATTGATTGGGAGATTTCTTTTTTGGAATTGTCGAACTGAAAAGATTTTATTTTTGCAGAACTAACATTGTCGAGGGATTGTTAAAGTTTCAGAATTCATAGATAAGCACATTTGATTTAAAAATAGAAAATCAGTGAAAGTTTGCATTAGTAATTGAATTTTAATTTAAAAATAGAATGGAATATTTGATGTCCATTTAGAGAAGAAAAAGATCCATTAGATCTCTTTAAAAGGTGTAAAAAGCCACAAAAAGAAAGTTAATAGAGAGATTTAGCACTTTAAACGTAGCATTCCATACGTTAATGTACGCATGTCCTGCGCAGCGCACTAATTACAGAGCAACTCAGTTCTCGACGGAGCATGAGCAGAACATAATTACGTGAATGCTACATGAAAGTGCTAAAATTGTTAAATCACTCATCGAGATATGAGCAAATAAAAGAGATTTGAGACTAAAACTCGAAGTAAATGTGTAACGGCAAATTTTAGATTCACCTTTAAAGGCTATATTAATTATTAATTTAAATTAAAAGGTCGGTTTTGAATAGGTGGTTTGAGCAATCAATCATTTTAAAGCTTATTAAAATCAGTGATTAAACTCTTTTATTCGAACTTGCTTCATATTTAACGTAGAATTAATGATTAACAATGAATTAGTGATTCAAATCAGTTCGAAGGATCTAATAAATTTTCTTATCAGATTAATAGTTTAACTTAATTATATATTCTCTCATTTGATACGTGTAATTAAATATGAAACATTGTTATTTAAGCGCATCATTAAAAAACGGTGTTATTCAAGAACATTCTTTGGTTAGTTTAAGAAGCTGTTATTGTTAATTAATTACTACAGAGTTTCAAGAAATAGATTTATAGTAAATTCAAGATAGATTTACAGTAAATATAAAAAAGAGTTACAATAAGTTAATTTTATAGCGTATTTTATTAAGTCTAAGCATCTCATACAATTGTTTTTTTTAAAATTATTATTTTAAAATCATCAGCAATTAATTAAAAAAGGTAATAATTAATAAATGATTATAGAAAAAGGAAACTTTTATTTTTGGAAAGAACAAAATGTAAAATTAAAATTTTCGATTATCAAAAGAGTGAAATATGACAACAAAAAGTTCAATTATTTCGCTAATAAGTGTTAAATTTCCCTGAAAGTCATATAAATCAGTACGAAATTAGTTTTTAATAAACATATCTATTATTTTCTGTGTTTTAGTTAAGCATGCCAATTATGCATGGGAACCTTAAATAGTTTAACTTAATTCTCCTAGATGGCGCTACAAACCAACTTTAAAGGGCCATTATAGCTCCGAAGTGAGATGATATTTTTAAATAGTAATCGGAATTATGGTGTTCTTTTTAATGAATCAGCTATACCTTTTTTTTTCTTTTTTGGCATAATAGATCGAAAATTACATAATACTCTCTTATGTTGAAACCTTCAAGACCACTACTATTGGGTGATTATATTCCAGTAAATTTTATTATTTTTAAAACAGTATGATAATCGTACATTAACTGTTTTCAATGCTATTTCAAAAAGTATTTAATGTAGTTCGCTAATTAAAAAATAAATCATACTGATAGCTAAATAATCTTATCATAAATACTTGATAATTCATTAAAAATTATTAATTAGTGAAATTTGCAATAATTTCGCTATTAACGGTTACAGACAATAAAATTCAAAATATGTAATGATCTTCTTGAAATAAATTTTTGTAAAAATTGAGTGTTCGAAAATCGATACAACTATTTTTAAAACTGTTTTCTATGTTTCAAATTCGTTAATTTAACTTAGCATCTTTCTATATTTTCTTCAGATACATTAATATAATTTTTTAATTGTATTTTCCATTGTGCTTTACAGAGCGGTTTGTTATAATACTATTTTCTTCATTTATCTTCATTTTTTAATGAGTAATTTTCATGCAAAATAACAATTTGGGTTATTATCGGTTATAGAGCATTTGTTGGCGACTGCTCTTCTGAGTTGTCGCCAATGCGAAAATAATCCGATAAGTACGAATGTAAATATCATGGTTTATTGTCAAAAAATATCTATATCTAACAATATATCGCGTCATTTGTCAAATTTAACTAATATAAATTATTTTAATTTGGTTAATATTTCTGTAACTCGAATAAAATTTATAAAGAGACACAATAATTTCGTTTTCAATATTTATCGTGCTGCATAATTTTCGCGGTATTATTATTTTTATTTTATATATTATCAATAATAATAGCGATATTATCTTCGATAATTTAATGGTCGCGATATTATCATATTCGATATTTATTAATATCTTTAATGATCACGATGTCGTCATTTGATATATGTGTACTATCAGCATCCTGTGTACAACCGGAATCTGGTATTGTTCGCTTTGTATTGGCAAACTTGGCTTCCGTGTTCCTAAGTACTCAATTTGGTCAAAAGAAAGCTGTTTTTTAATTTTGAACTAAAGGTCTTAAAAAAAAAAACGCATGGTTTTTTTTCCATTTAATTCACTATCTTAAAATAAATAAACGTCCACCTCTTCATTAGGCGTAAAGTTTTGTTTTTAGAATAGGATTACATTTTAACGATCGGTCTGCCTATTGTTAGAAAAGCATTTAATCTGTTCCCGGACAATCCGGAAATATTCTGGATCCGATACAAAATAAATCATTCCCTGGAGGGGACACTGGATCTGGATAGGGGGAGAGGAGAAAATGAAGCTTCCGACAAACCCCAATGAAAAATGGTTGAAGTTCCGGTTTCCTAGCTCGAACCGGAAGCATAGCATAGCGAAAGCGGATGCAGGAATCCAGGGATCTTTGGATGCGAGATTTTCTCTGCCTTATCCTCGTCTTCTTCATCAACATATTTTTACTCATGCATCTATCTACCATAATTTTTTTTTTTTTTAATCTCCCAAAAACTTTAAGTTCTCAAAGATATTTCTTTGAAATCTTACTTGGAAACGTAATACTTTTATTTAGATTGAAAACATCAGCTAATAGATTGAATAGAGATAATAGGAAAATAAATCATAAGTAAGGAGAAGCGTGTTTCATATTTCGGACTAGTTGATAAGAGCATTAGAGGAAAGGAGACGAGGGTTCGAATCCTGGTGATGTAAAAATACTCATTGAGAAAAAGTAAGAATATTGTTTCTCCGTAGAACAAAATCATGAATTTTAATCCAAAATTTTTTCACGTATTAATGCTTGGTTCTTTTTTTCCTCCCTTAATAGAATAGTTTACTTTCTGAAAAATAGATGGCAGCACAATATCGCTACATAGACTTGAAGTTGAAATATTTCTATGGTGAAATTATAATGAAAGATTTTAATTAATGACTATAGAGAAGCTTTCATTTCTTACACGTTTATGATAATTTTTAAGTAAATAGTTTGAATGATAATGATAAATTATTGACCAAGTAGTAAAAACAACAACAACAAAAAAATCAACTTGTTGGTCATAAATTTTACTTAAGATGATAAATTATATCAGAGAAATTAACTTATATTAAACAAAAGATGAAAATGCAGAAAATTTCTTTTTAAGAAAAATATTAACGCCTGCAATTATTATATTTTTAAATTCAACGAAGTTCAATTATTCTCTCAATTAGCGTTTTTAGCATGAATATGATTAAACTTTTGGGCGAAAAAAATGAGTTTATTCAAATTAGAGTATTTAATTGATATGAAAAGCATTTAAATAACAATAACTCTAAATAAATTCACGATGAAGTTAAATGCGGTAAAAAGCAGGAAAATAAACTGCAAAATCAAAACAAATACTTTCATAATATCAATTTACATTTATTTTTAGATCATTATTTTCTTAAACCGTTTTCTTTCACAGTCTGCGAGCATTAGTGCAGTAAATCTAATGTTTCTTTAAGCACCGTTTATACCCAAATATATTCAAATCTTTTGCGTGTATTTTATTTTGCGTGTTATGGCACGAATTCTCCTTTTTTTTCCCGACATCTCACACATTGAATCGGAGTATATAAGAACTCACGCGAAACACGGTCTAATTATCATAATAGATTCCAATTTTTTTATGTTCTGCTCTTCACCTTTTATCTTTCTGTAATACGCTGCGTGACGTCATTCCTCGCTGTGTAATGATTTTGATTGTTATTTTTATCCGAGCTTCCCCAAACCATGACAACACCTCCTTTCATTTTAAATGCACCCTAATATTTTTCTTTAACGCTGAATTTAAAATTTGAAGCTTTTTTTTGGGTATACATTTTAGTGGGAGATTTTGTATTTCGATGCAAAAATTTCATTTGAGTAAATAGAATTGTAAAATATTCGGAAAAAAACAAACAAACAAACAATAAAATAAATATTTTAGATACAAATATTATGTGCTTTTACCTTATGACGAGCACTTAATATTTTTAAAGCATTCGGAATCAAATATTAGATTAAACAATTCTCACAATTTCCCATTATGAGCTAATGTTTATCATTAAAAACCATAAGAAATTACATTGGAAACTTACTTATGGTGATTTAATGATTGCGATTAGCAAAATATTTTTAAGATTTCAGTAAATTAGGAGAGAGAAGTTTTATTTTATGAATTAAAATTAAATAATTTTTCTACGATTTTATTCGTCATTTAGCATTATCATTTAGAAGTGTTAAAATATTTTATTCAGCCTGACAATTAAGAAAAAAGATTTTCGTTTTATATTCTCCTAACTTTTGATTAATACATAAATATGGTTTATTTGCTAAAGTTTTTATTGATTTTAAAAGGTCAAATTTATAAATTTGCGAAAGTATAAAAAGTGTAATAAACTTACCCTTTCTATGGTTTTATTTCCTGATAAATTGATTAATGATTAGAAAATTTATCATTTTATCATTGAAATTTTAAGAAAAATGACGATACTCTAATCTTAGAAACAAAGAATGATACGCTTTCAGTTTGAGTTAAAAACCACGAATAAGTTTGTATTAAAATTTGTATATTTATTTAACTTCAGAGTTTACAAATAAACAATAGAATTTATTTAATTTTGCAACAAATAAATTAATTCTCAAGTAATTAAAAGAGATATTGTTGGGTATTATAGCCTAAGTCATTTGGATGAATAGGAATTTAAATAAAAACTTTCGAAATTTTAACAACAAACTTTAAATGTTCCTTATATTTTGTCAAAATGGCGGGAAGAATAGATCAATATACCAAAAACTAAGTTTTGCGCTAAAAATCATTTTTTGTTTTATTATATTCTCGTCTGCTTGTTGCAAAATGATTGATTTCTATTTAAAAATATATCGTTTAACTATTTAGAACAATATCATATTCAACCGAAAATTGGCATTAAAATGTTCCATTTTAAATGTTATTTATATTAAAATCTTGTGAAAATGGTAGTAAAAATTAAATAAAAATTAAAAATAAAACTGAAATTCTAATTTATTGCACTTTTTCTGAAAAGATATTGGATTATTTCGATCACTAAACAAAACCAAATATCAGAAACGAAATCTCAATTTTTAATTTAAAATATTTTTAACAACTTCCAAAATGGCGAACCTTACTTGTAAACAGCTTTAATTAAGTGTTTAACTACAGTTTATTTCTTTAAACACTCGATTTAAAACAAAAAGCAAAATTATTGTTTTCTTTCCCAAAAATGATACTTAAATTATTTCGACCACTGTCGTATGATTAAGGCGAAACGAATGGCTTATAAAAATCGCCATTGAAATATTCTAAAATAATAAAGCAACATATTAGCAAAATGGCGATAAGGAACTAAATAACAATTAGCTTCTTATCTTGTAGTAAACAATGAATTTTAACTGCGTGTTTGTGTATATATATGACCGATACCGTATCAGTAACCGAAAATGGCTTTTAATGGATTATAAAAATCCTCATCGAAACGAATTCTCCAGACGCCATTTTCCCCAGCAACATGGGATTTCATAAGAGAGGATGAAACCCACCCATCGTTAAAATACATCCTCTTCCATCGAACAAGAACCGATCCTCTTTTTCCCAATCTACATCCTCGGATTTCAAGGACCAATCCACCTGCGGCATCGTCACATCGTCCGGCGCACTACCTCATTGGTCGATGCAGCGCGTGTTGTTTTCAGAAGACTCCCTGCCCCCCCCCCTCCCTTAATTACGATACAATAGATTCCAGCGTGCGTGGGTGGATGGGGAGCAAATAGGGATCCTCAGACGCAGTTAAGAGCCTAGAGGAATGCATAATGGGCATAAATTACAGAGCCGTCTTTATTGTGCGTGCTCAATTTATGGTTTCGGCGAGAAATTCGACGCCATGAGTCTTCCGTCTTTTATTGGAGTGTATGCAAATTGCAAACTGGGCCAAGCTGTTTCTCTCCAAGTGATTATCGGTCCATCCATGGAGTGGGGTTGTTAGAGAAATAAATGAGCTATTAATCCATCTTGGCTACGACTTTCATGAATAGCCTTACAGAAGAAATAAAAATTTTAAGTTTTCTTTGATAGGTGTCAACACTGAAGAATGAAGCGTGGATAGTTGGGACAAAAATTGGAATAATGCAAGAGATTTTATGTAAAGACAAAACCATTTTAACATTGAACTGTTTAATATTCGTACTTTGAACCGATATTTACGAAAGTCGTAATCAAGATGGATTAATAGCTAATTTATTTCCGTCACAATTTCTCTAATTTGAACCGATGTTATAGTCTAAAAGTAGCGAAATTATAAGAGAAATAAATTAGCTATCAATGCATCTCGAACAAGATTTTCATAAACAACTTCGACGCAAAAAAAAAAAAAAATTTTTTTTCTTTGGTATGGTAGGTCCCTCTAGTTTAGTCAAACAGAAATTAGAATTATACAAGTAATTTTATGTTTGTTGTAGACAAGTAGAAAAATCCATCTCATTGCCATTGCCGCCGTCATTTCAAAATGTTCAATGCTAATTGGGAAGTCTCTAGCATATTTTTTAAACAGACTAATAGCTTTTAAGATTATTACAATAAAGCTAATAAGAAAATATAGCACCCACTACTCAATTAGTCTAATTCACCACGCTTCTATCCTTAAAGCGCCGACATTAAATTAATTTTGCAAAGCTTGAAAAGTATCATACTGAATAGAAAATACTGAAATCCTTTCAACTGAGATTGGTGCGTTGCAAAAATACTGTGGCAGTTGCATATCGGAATTCAGTTAGCCAATATCGTAAATGCAGTCATAAAAATCTGGTTCAAAATCAAACCATAATATCAATACTTTGAACCTGGTATTATGGTTTGACATTGGTTAGATTTTTTGGTGAGATCCCTTTTATCATGGAAATTTGCTGCAATATTAATAAATAAGTAAAATCATATTGCCGTTTAAATTGAAGTATAGTATTTACATTGAAGTATAGTGTATACAATGATTATTGTGCCCCTTATTATGGTTGTAATAGAATACGATGATATGTTTCAACTTTATTCTGATATTTTTTAAAAGTGTATCAGTTAATTAAGAAAAAAGCGTATAATTATTACATAAAAAATAAGGTTTACAAACTGTATATTGGTTCTTATAACATATATTTTTTTCTTTCTATCTGTTCTGTGCCAAGAGGAGAAATCATATCGTAGGAAAAGAAAAAAAATCTAAGAACAAGAAAAAAAATCGAAGGACAAGAATTTCATTCTCTACTTTGGGCTTCGATTTTAAAATAAATAAGTAATGCTCACTCAGCTACTAAACTGTTCTCAAAATTAAAACTGTAAGAATTTTGTATAATAGTGTCATATTTAATCCAACTAACCGTTCCTGTTAACCGTTTTAATAAATATATTTTAATGAAATACATATTATCAGGAATGAAATACATATTATACATATTATTATACTCATTACATATCTGTCCAGATATTTTGTGAAAGGCCCGTTTTTGTAAAATTGTGAAAAAAATTACTCGAAATTTGTGAATATAAAAAAAAATGTTAAGTTACATTCTTTCAACCAGGGTCCGGCTTTGTGAATTTGTGCAAATAGGGTCCTGTTATTGCAAAAAACTTTCTCAAGGAGTTTTTAAATTGCAAAGACATACAAGATTATGCTCAACACTGTAAAATTATAAAAAACAATTATTTTTAAAAAATAAACAGCAATTGCTGCTACTAAATTAGAGATGCAACATACAAATATTTGGTATTTAGCTTATATTACTGAACGCAGAATATTCATTTCGTACGAATAAAGGAAGAAGCGTCTGCCGAAGACAAAACTTAGTTCGTTTACATCTGCCTTTCTCCCCCCCCCCCTTCCTGGGAAGGGTTTATTCGATTAACAAAACAATGATGAAGATAAACAAATTTGAGAAGGGTCCGATTAAAAGATAAATTATTTTGTGAAGGGTCCATTTTTAAGTTGAAATATTTTGTGAAGGGTCCGACCCAAATTACTTCTAAACAGACCCCTGATTATTAAAACAATTAATATCTAATATCACTATTTCTTTGGCTATTCAAGAATAGTTTTATATAGCCGTTAAATATAAGTTTTAAAAAATGCCAATGCTTTTCTTTTAATTAAAATTACAAAGTTTTTAATTTGGAAAACATATTTTGTGGGTATCATTAGAGACAGAAGCCTCCCCCTTAGAATTCAGAAAAAGTAAATGTCAACCCATCTCGGTTGTCTAACGAGGATATATTAGATGTTTCAGAGGAACTCTCCGTCTTCTCCAAAGAATGTTCTGAAGGTGGGAGAGTAATTGGCAGTGAAAAAAATACACTGAAGTGGATAAAAGAAGATTTGAGGCGGTATCTAAGGGAAGGGGGGAAAGCAAATCGCATTCAGCCATTAGGACAAACCAATCCGCTCGCCCATTAGATGCACAAACGAACTGTAATCATGTTCTGGATTCGGTGGAGCTCGTTATTTCCCCATCTTTCCCGCATTTAGGGATTTTCTCCCTAGCTACATCCCCTAAAGACACAAAGCATGTCCTCAAATTCGAAGACTTATAATGCAAGAGGAAATATAAATGCTCATCATTAGTACATTTGTGGCTAAAAAGCAATATGATTTCAGAAACCACAAGTTGAAATTTTTAAAAAGTAGTAAAAACGTTTAAATTTCTTATAAATTTACATATTAATGCGGATATTTGACATTAAACTTAATGAAAAACTATTATAAATTAGTGCATGTTGAATAAAATTTTTAAAATTTTCTTCAATTTTGGTAACCGCCAAGCTGAAAAACTATAAGTCAATTTAGCGAATGGGGAAAAAAGTATATTGCTGTAAATCTTAATTGACTTTTATTAAATTTTTGGTAAAATTCAGAAGCAGAAAGTTTTTTTTATTTTTAAATAGGGATTCACAAAATAAATGAAATCTTTTTTTTTTTTAAAAAAATACAATAATTTTTTGAAAATTGCAAGTAGTATTTAACTTGTACAATCTTTGTTGGAGTCTAGAGAATACTAGAACAATTCCGTATAATTGCTGGCAAAAAAAGAAGCCGAAAATATTATATATATATATGCATACTACGGTTTTTTTTAACCGTTCAATAGATAATATGATACCGCATGACAAAAAATTCAAATATGTGTATGAATATATTTTTTTTTTATAAATATGAGATTTTACATTATGAATATCAAGTGATATATAGCGTATACTACAACTAGCAAATGATATTTTCTAAATATCAAACAATATTAAAAATATCCTGCGAAATAAATGAATATTCATCAGTTTATAATGATTATAATTACTAGGAAATATTTTATAAAACTCTGACGATATTTATCGAATATCACAAATATTTAATGATATTAATACTTTAAATAAAGAACAATTTTAATAATATAGCCAATGTGTAATTTTGAATACAGTAAATTTGAACATAAATTGGCACACAGCATATTTCTGTAAGTAATCAATTATTGAAGAATATCATAACAAAACAGTATTTTGTAAATATTAGAACAATGTGAATATTTCGACTATTAAATAATTTTTGTTGCAAACGATGTTTACTTCAAATATCTAGCTACATTGCCAGAAAATCATGAATATAGAACGATTTAAATATTTCGACTATTAAACAATTTTTGTTGCAAACGATTTTTACTTCAAATATCTAGTTACATTGGGAGAAAATCATGAATATAGAACGATATAAATATTTCGACTATTAAACAATTTTTGTTGCAAGCGATGCTTATTACAAATGTCTTCGGATATTAGATGAATTTCATGAATATCAAACGATATGAATATCTCGGTAATTTTTGCTGCACATGTGTAATTTGGAATACATTTCTTCGCAACTACATAAATTAAGTTATAAAGATGATCGATTCTTGAAGAGGTAATACTAAAATTATTGAGAGAAGTTTGAGAAATGATCATTTCGAATGTGAGCAGGCGCCCACCCCTGTATGCATATGAAGAGGAAGATAACAGAAAAGAGGAAGGATTCTTTATTCCACTACCCCCTCCCCCCTTTTCTGATAAAATGCAGAAAAGGAGAGAGTGGTTGGTGGGATGAAGGGGGGAAAAAAGGGAATATTTTGGCCTTCGGTCGTTATTCATTTGTTTGTAATCGCTGGCAGAGGGAACTTAATGATGGGGAGAAGGAAAGAAGATTAAAGAACGGGGGGAGAAGAAGGGGTGGGAAGGAATTGCATCCCAGAGATAGATGCGAAATTGTGTTTGTGGTGCTTTCCAAATCTAAAAACTGCTTGCAGAGCCTGACTACGAAATATTCCAGAAGTTGGCCTTTCTGAATTTTGAAAAGACGAAAAGCAATTGGGAGTTCAGACAGAAAAGTTTAGAAAGATGAATTTTCCGAAATTGAACGATAAATTAAAAAAAGAGCTGAATGCGTTTTCCGTTCCTTTCTCCTGTTATTTATTTCTCGTTCAAGAATGCTATCCTAACATAAAAAAATACGTTTCGAAGTTAATCCCCATTATATTCCATTTCGAAAAAAAAAAAAAAAGTTAATGCAAGGCAAGTTAAATTTTCGAAATAAGTTTGGGGGGAGGGGGAGGAAGTAATTTCGATATAGGAAATTCCATTAAACAGCCCTTAAGATTAAATAAACATGATTCAATATTTAAAAGAATATAATGGAATTACTTTCAATTTGAGTAATCAATTTTGCTTAATGTTAAATGAAATATATGAATTTAGCTGATAATTTGTTTTACGTTTGCTTTTGCTTGTTTGTTAATTTGTGTTGATTTTCTTGTGATCCTTGCACTTAATACGGATTAATTGCAATTAATGCATATATTTAAATGGGCAATAATAACATTTAATAATTTTAATACACCGAGAAAAAAAAAGTATATTCAAACCTAACAGAATATGATTAAATGGTATTATTGGGATTATCCCTGTACCTTGGAATTATCCGTCGACCTGTCAGCGGTAGCGAAAATGCGCAAATTTTTTGTCGCCATAAGCATTCTAAACGCATTAAAATTATCAAATAATAAAAAAATAATAATAAAAAAATGCAAGCGTGAAAAAACGTAATAAAAAAAAGTAATAAAAAGAATCAAAACAGAGTAAAAACCTTATTTTTTTTTATAATTTCACCTTGAATTAAATGAATTAACATGCCATGCAATTGCCCTCTCTTCGGTACAAAGCAAATTCCAACTTCGAATAATTTTGCAGAGGAGGAAAAAAAAAAGTACATTTCAACATGCTAGAGAAAACTAACTTGCGTAGTCAAGGATTATACACAGTAAATCTGATAAAATTTGCGGTTATTGGCACAGAAGGTGCCTTTTGGCGAAAATATCGGTTTTGGCGAAAATGGTCGACGAGATAATCCCAAAGTACCAATAAAATTTACTGCGTTTCTAGATCAATGAGAACACCAAAAGGCATAATAATTTTTACCAAAGCTCATTTTGATAAAATTAACTATAAAATATTGTTTTATAATGTATGTTAAAATTTGTAATTTTACAAAGATACCTTAGAACATGGCATAAAAACCATCTATTCGGTTGAATTTATTTTTCAGTTTTGTATTCGTTACTAAACGTGTAGTAAAAAGAACTATAATTTTGAAAATCAGAATTTCCAGTCAACCGTTAACTTATGAACGAAAAACTTACCTAATGATAGGTTTATATACTAGATATTTTAATTTTAATACTAGAATTATGTTTAATACGCTTTGCATAACTTTATATCTTCGTATGCGCAAAATGTATGATGAAAATAAAGACATCTAACTGGTTATAGAGAAAAAAATTAGGTAAAACTTAGCATGATTTGATAACAAATAATATTAGGTTTTCAGAATCTTGAAAAGCATTTCTGAAAAAGTCAGAACTTATGTTTTTTTAGAATCGTTTTCTACAAGTTACAAGTTTTTTTTTAAATTATTTTTTTAAACTCATTTATAAATTAGTATCAAGACATTTATGGGAAGCTAAGTATGGTATGCGAATGCTTTTTTCTAGATAATATGTATAACATGAGCATCAAGTTCGAAAATATTGTTCCAAGTGCTTTGGAATTATATACAGAAACGGAATCTTGAAAACTTTCGGGGTATCCCTAAGCTTATGTTATATTTACGAAACGATGTGTGAGCATGCTTGATAATTGAAGAAATTTCATTATTGAAACTGAATGTAAAATTACGCATAATTTTACCATACGTGCAATTTTTTTGTATTTTATGAAATTTGTAATTAAACATTTTGTACTTTAAAAAATCATGAAGTCATAAATCTTGCAATAACAGTACCTAATAAGTGTAACAACAATACAGTATGGCAAGTTTTTTAAGCATAGATGTAAAAATAATTTAGCATTGTAAGACTTCGAAAGAATTTTAACCACTAGCGCCACCTGTGCTTAAATTTATAGAATTAATCATCTATACAAGGGGAATTTACTATGGAAATATAGTATACTAAATGAAATAGTTTAATATAAAAAGTTAGAGCCGCAATGGCTCAGGGGATAGAGAGTTCGCCTTCCAATGAGGTGAACCGGGTTCGAATCCCACCGATGGCTGGTCGATACGAATCCGCAACCGGCTTGCACCGACCACAGCGCTGACGTGAAATATCCTCAGTGGTAGACGGATCATGGATTAGAGTCCCCTTGCCCTCAGGTTAACCATGGGAGGTCCTCGTGGTCTTCCTTTCCATGTAACGCAAATGCGGGTTAGTTCATTCAAAAAGTCCTCCACGAAAGTAAATTTCCCCCTATACTTGATCTAGGAGTTCCCTTGTCTTCTGGAATGGGTTCAAAATTACAAGGCTACGTAGTTGAACATTAGTCGTAAATTCGATCAGCTGTTCAACGACGGTTATAAAATATAAAAAGTTTAAGTTTATATAGGAAAAACAATAGAAAGAGTCCTACTGTTACCAATAATCGATAAAATTTAATCCTGAATTTAAAAATCTTAAAGCAACAAAAATCTTTTTTTTTTTTTTGTTGCTTTTTTTAAAAATTATTTGTTGCTTATTTCAAAATTTCGCTTATGTCTTATAGAAAACCCGTATTCGAAAAACCAGTTTCGTGTGACTTGAGATGATCCCATCCTTATCAGTGACGTCACTATTCGGAGGAGAAGAAGAAGAGACGGGTATCATCTTCAACATCCCATTTTCGTGGGTTGCAGCTTTCACACCTCATTTGGTAGGGAGGAGGGTGTGTGTTGCTTGGTAACCGGTTCTCTCTTGATCCCTCACGCATCCCGTGACTCCTTCAAGAGTTTGCTCTCTCTCTCTCTCTCCGTTCTAATGTTTTATTAATGCGCCTACAATTATTTATTATGTTTACGAGAAAGTTACACACTTCAATTCTCACAGAGGAAGCCGAGATTTTTAACTTTTAGAAGAATGCATTTATTATAAAATTCGAATGCTCTAAAATTAGTCTAACGTTTACAGACGTTGTATTTTGGATTAAAAAGGGAATTAAAAGTTTAAAATATAAGCAGAAGTAATAGGGTAATTCTTTAAAAAAAACGTTCTAAATAAAAAACAATCAATTAATTACAAAGAATAATGAACTTGATATGATAATTCATTAAAAAATCAGATTTTTGGATTAAAGAAACTTATTTAATGATCTTACAATATTTTTTAAATTTTAAACTTGGTTTTGAATTAAAGAAATTATGTAAATTATCTTGTATGCAAATACTGATATATTATGTATCATATCATATTTCTTTTCGAAATTTGATTTTAAACAAAAAGATAATTAATTGAAAGATCTGAAAACGAGCAGAAACTCAATAAAATGATAAACTAACACAAAAAATTGAACTGCACAAGCCTCGACTTTATAATGCATTTTCATAAGCTTATTTCATATATATTATTATTATTATCATTATTATTGCTTATATAATATTATTTTAATGTATGCATAACATTAAAAAGTTTGCTTTGATTTAAAAACGTCTGAAATTTTCCAAAAGATGTACCTAATCCTGAATAGGTTTGAGAAGTGGATTTTTATACAACTGTAAAATTACAAAAAAAAAAGAAGAAAAAAAATCCTATGTTATTAAATACAATTGAAGAGGAGAGATTTGTCAAAAGTCATGAAACACTATGCCTAAAATTATCGAATCTTCGATTTAAAAGTTGCCATAATTGGTGTTCATTTATTTTCTATGAAAACATGAAACATACCTTATGGAATAATTTAAAATTTTAAAAATAATACGACTGTAGTACAACTATTTTTGACGATTGCACTTTTTGCCTCAGGTTATCCAGTACCGTTCCCACTTTTCAAAAACCAAATTCTAGAAGGGGGATAGAAAGGTAGAAAAGGAATGCCACCATCCGTGCAACCCTAAAATTGCAACGGAAGAGTTTATGAGCCAAGAAAATGAGACAGTGTACGGAAAAATTCCATTCTCCCGACAAAATCTTTCCTTAAAGAATTTTGTACATCCAACAGAAGAACATTGTTCTACTAAGGAAATAGGGAGAGAGTGTGCGGGAATGGGGTAGATATAAACGTGCTCTGTTTAAATGCATAAAATCTGAAGGTGGTTGTGGGGAAGAGGGGGTGAAATCAAATAGGTAGGGGGTGTGTACCGCTTAGAGGATCGTAAAATTGTGAAAATGCTTTCTCTAAAGCTTCATTTTGTTTAAGTGCGCTTTAGCCTGAGAAGAAAGCAAAACTGTTGTGTATTGTTGTGTGGTGGAATGGCAATAACATGGGCACAGTGGGATCTTTTTGTTCCCCTTTAAACAGATTATTCTTTCGTTCTATTCTTCCTTCTAAATCGAGAGAAATACGTTTAATCATTGCACAGTTTTGTTTTCAGAGAGATTTCAGTTGTTTGTTTTATTCAGTTCGAAATGATTCGGAAGATGGGGAGTGATTTTTGTCGACTATGGCGAAGTAGTATTATTTTTAGAATGGACAATTCCTCTTTTACAATTTGCTTGTTTGTTTTTTCCCCTCCTTAGTGCATTGAGAATGCAATATCTTAGAAAAATTGATATTAATGCTAATATCTAAAAAGTTAAGAAGCTTTTTTTTAAAGAAAAATCACGTTTTTTTAAATCAACAGAAGTTAGCAACAAAGAAGATAAGTAATTCGTCGTAAAAGCTTACCCTCTAACCAGTTCCTTTTAAAATAAATGCCTTAATTATTATAGTTACGGTTAAAAAATATTCAATTAAAGTGACTAACTATCGTATTTGAGTTACTGTTCCAAGGGTTAAAGTTAAGGTAAAGTTCTTTCATTGCATTTTCTTTAAGAAATATACTCAATTTGATCTTCAATAGTAGCACAGCTATTGCTAAACAATAATTTTCTTTGAAAAAAGAAAAAAGAAAATCGATAAATCTTTTATTTAAAAACAAAAGTTTACACATAAACATTGAAAAACAATTCTGAAAAGTTGACTCTAGAATCGCTTGCTAAATAAGTTGTGTTCTTTTTTACATTTTAAACTTTTATTTGTGAACAAATTAAGATCCTCCATCATTCTCAGACAACAAATTATTTTACAAAAAAAGTTGCGTAAAATTTAAGCAGCAAAAGAATTGTAATTAATAAAATAAAAAAGAAATAAAGAACTGTATTAAATGAAAGAAAAAGTTTAATCTTAAAAATTAGAAAACGATTCTTAAAAGCTGCCAGCCAGATCTAGAATTATTCACTAAAAAAAGTTGTGTTCTTTTTTACATTTCAAACTTTCATCTAAGAACAAGGTGTGATCCTGTATCATTTTTCAGGTAACAAAATATTCTGAAATAAATGTTTATATGTTTGTGTAAAATTTAAAGGTTAATTTTAACATATTTCTTGTGACTATTAAGAACAGAATTCTTATAATTGATTTAACCAGAATTGTGGCAATTCGTTAAGATTTGTTTGTATTGAAACCAGAATAAGAAGTGACGTCAGTATAAAAAGATATGGAACATTATTAAGATACTAATTCTTAGTAATAGACTTTGTAACAAACTTAAGTAGTTATAATCAAGTTTAAGCCTAAAGGATCAGACGAAGAGTGTTACATCGTGTTGTTATTTGCTCATTTTATATCCGTTCTTTACGAAACATCACAAACATCCCTAGAGGATTAAAAAATGACACGGCGGTATCATTGAGGATTATTTCATTCCAAAAATGCCCGATAATCCTCGAAATGGCGTGGGAGAAGGTGGAATGGAGCATTTTCATAAGCTTCAAAAGATCGTTTTCAAAGATTTTATCTGTAGGAGTGAATTAAACTAGTATTTAATTTCAGATATGTTTCCGTTAATACATAATCCCTTCCGGGCGGCGGGAGAAGGATTTAATCCGTCACGTGATCGCGACAAGTGCGCGCGGTTTTCTCCCATAATCCGTCCGGTGTCGCTCAGTGCACTAAGAGACTGCATGAAGGAGGGGGGCGGAGATTATGCATTAGAGACAGCTGTTTCTTAAGCCTAATTAAGCTTTGGAAACCGACGTTGTGCCGCAACGGTGTTCCATTCATCCGTGTGTAGTCCGGGGGAGGTGTAAGAAACGGGAAAACTAAGAAGGGACCGTTCACCCATACATTTCTCATGCCCCCAAGGTTGCACAACTAAATACACACACAATGCCGACATAATATCTATACAAGTTTCGATTAAAAAAATTCGTTTAAAAAAATTGCAAAACCTAACGCCAACGTTTCACAACTTTTTTCATTTCCCCATAAGTTATACAGCGAGAGAAGCTCTTCATAGAAAATTATCTTTCAACTACATTAATAATTTTACGTCTAGACAAAAAATGGATTCAGTTGAACCATGACAAAACTATGAAGTTCTAAATGCTGAATTACAAACAAATTATGGCAGAATTAGTCGCAATTATGGACAGGGAAAGAACTCCTGTCATAATTTATTTTCAATTTGATATTTTGAAGAAAAAAAAATTTTTTTTTTCCTTCTTCAAAATATCAAATTGCATCAATTGCAGCATTTGAAACTTCATAGTTTACTCTTGGTTTAGCACAACTTATTTGCTTTCTAGACTATAAATTTGAAATAAATAATGCAGTTAAATTGCCATGCAGAGATTCTCCCGTGGAATAGCCTCCTCTTAAGCAATTATATCTACAAACTTATTAACTAAACTTGTTTGTACTTAAAAAAAAAAAAAAAAAAAAAAAAAAAAAAAAAAAAAAAAAAAAAANAAAAAAAAAAAAAAAAAAAACTACCTATGCTTCTCATGGAAAAAAAAATATTGTCATGCGTTGAGTACATCAAAATGCGACGTTCCTCTTTAGGACGAAAACGATTGATTGATGAAAAACTAGAGACAGATTAGAAACAAGATTGATTGCTTTTTAACTGTAACAAAATCACTTAAACTTTCACAATTCGTACTCATGCATAGATATTCAAAGGAACAATAATTAACTCTAAGTTAAGCACTGTGGTCTATTTATTCTCACGTTGTTGTTTAATTTTGCGCATCAAATTGTTTTTCGATTAAATTTCGTAGTTGATAGTTACATGCACCATTTCATTAAAAACGGATCATCCTGAATAACTTTTGATCTAATGATCGAATCCTCACGTTCTAGGGTTTTATCTTACAGGTTTGACTCAAATATGCTAATTTATTAGTGAAGATGATACTTTAAGTTACGAAATTGGATACTAATTTATTTTTCCTATTGATATCCTTCACCAGCGTTGATTATAAAGTTGAAATTTGAGTAATTTCAATATGGAAACCATCATCTAAAGTGTAAGTTGAATTGAATATTAAATATGAGGTTTAATATTTACGATTTGTTTATTAATTATAATAATGACTAATTTAATGACAATAATAATTATTTTGAATTAAAAAAAAATATGACGTGATATTGACAAGCATTGAAAGGAATCTTTTCCAAACCAACTGCAAACGGTTATATCTAAATAACTTCAACAGCATTTGTCTTTCCTATTGATATCATTCATCAACGTTGATTATAACGTTGGGATTTGAGTTTGTTTACTTTTCAGGTGAGTTGTGAAACTTATTAACAGCAGAATCTGGAGAAAGTCATTTTAAGAAGAAAAACCGCCATCAGCCCTGCTTACTTTGGCACTGGTCCCTAACCAAAAGCAAGAGGATTTGCCACCAAGCGTAAGCCGCCCCTCATCCCTCCTCTCTCTCCCCCGACTGGTGCCTGTTCTTGATAAATGTCGGCGGCGCCTGTCAAAAGCATGCGGGACGAGGACGAAGGGGGCCCCAGCCAACAGCGCCCCTTTTGTGAAGGGGCGAAGCAGCAGAATTCGTGGATAAGGGCCTCTCTCTTGTTTATTATACGGCAGAGGCCTAACTTGTCACCTGCACCTGACATGCTCCAATTTTCCATCTTGTGCTTTAGGAGACGTTTATTCTTGGAGAATAAGTATAGATATATATAGGTGCAATCTTCTAGTGCCGATATAAAATTGCTCTCCCCTCAAAAAATAGAATGCAATTTCAGAATATAACTCATGTACTCTGAAATTTCGTTGATTTTTTTCTAATCACTCAGACGTGTTTTAAAGTAATCACTAAAACTAAGGGATTTGTTAAGTGAAGTTTAAAAAATCGTCTATGTCAGTGTTTCTCAAACTTGTGACTTTTGTGTACCCTTTCTAAATTTTTCGTAACGCTGTGTGCCGCTAATAACAAATGAATGTATTTTTTACTATAAAAAAATTGCACAAAAGTCTGTTGTCAATCGCAACTAGCTGTTGACACCACAAATTATTAACTGGTAACTCTGCAAAAAATAGTCAATAGAAAAATACGTAATTGTAAATTTTTCATGGCTAGCTTTGTTCTTAAATATAATTTTGAGAAATTTTCGCTTTTCGCAAGGCATTTTGCATAAGAACTCGTGCCCCAACTAAACTGTTCCCGTACGCGTGGGGGTACGCGTACCACACTTTAGGAAACACTGGTCTGGTCTATGTAATAGGAATGTTTGGCTTCTAAAAACTAACTCAAAAAATCTTGACAAAGGAAAATTATCAAATTTTTTTTTTAAATTTTCATTTCATTATTTATTTATTTATTGTTCCATTTTTGTTAGTACCCGCGAAAAAGGTCGGTAGTTTTAAAATGTTTTCATCCTCCAAAGGAGTAAGAAAATGTTAGTTTTTTTTAACTGAAATAAAAAGTTTAATTTAACTAAATTAAGTGTAATAATTGCTGTTTTCGACATGAGTCGATTATAAAAAATACTATTCTACTGTTATTTTCGCAACAATTATAGATAAATGAGAAAAGAATTTCAGAATTTTATTATTTCAGCCTGTTTTGAAAAAGGTGTTTGAAACTTGAAATATTACAAAGCAGGATTTTGGGAAAAAGGTAAACAGATAAATAAATATATAAACACAAATTTTGCTTAAATATTCAGAACTGTTTCAGTAAGTTAAAGAAAAAGTATTGTAAAAAATTAAGTAAGGCAATAGCAAAGTCAAATTTTTTTTTTTAGTTCTGCCAGTAATGTACTGATGTACTGATCAAGATTTGTGAGGCATAGGTTAAGTAAAATAAAAATAAATAATAATAGTAAGTAATAATAGAGTCAATTTTCATTTGCCCTAATATTCTGCATAGATATAAAATGAGGCACGTATTTTCAAATATTAAAATGATATAACAAAAAAAGATTAAAAAATAAGTTAAATATAACGAATTCTTCTTTTTGCTGTGTATCGTTAAATTATTAGGAAAAACAATTATTTCGCTTGTACTGTATATCTTCAAGTAGTTAGTGCTCATTACTTCTTCTACAGTTACATTTATTAATTCCAACATAAAAATAACCCACTTATCTTTAAATAAAAATTCATCTCTAAAATAATCCATTTTCTTTCTATGATCATTATTATTTTCTACGATTTTTATTTATAAATACTTTCGTTGAATAACTCTTTAAAAATAATTCTTCCTTTATCAATGTTTCTTTCTTTTCCTACAAATATTTAATTTTTTCTTTTACGATATTTCTTTTTTTTAACTTTCTTTTTAACATATGTTTATCGAAATAATTTTTTCTTTAAAAAAAAAATCGTTTTCCTACTTTTAAAAAATCCTTTAATTGGCTAAAAAGTTTTTAATTTGTAGTTTTTTTTAAAAAATTTTTCTATCAAAGTAATCCTTCTTTAACTATGTTTTTTTTCTTTAAATAATTTTTAATTCAAATAATTCGCCGTTTTTTTTTTTAATTTTTTTTTATTAAAATCTCTGATTTAAAAATTTTTTTTTTAAATTAAAATTCCTCTTTATTGAATGAAGATAGTATATTAAGTACTGAAACGGTTTATATTTTTTATAGAGATAAAACGAGCTATTATTTCTCCCAAACTCTGAAATTACATAATAATAATAAAAATAAAAAAAACGTTCTCCAAAGAATTTTATTCCGTTCGATTTTTTTCAAACAAAGAAGACAAGAAGATAGGTCCATGTTCCCTATGCTCGGCTTTGATAGAGATTCACCTGCATATGACAGCTTCCTAAATTGTCATCCCTTTCCTGCATTGAGAAGAGAAGGGGGGGAGGGTTGTATAACGATTGGATTTCTGCTCTACCTTCAAGCAATCTATTCCTCCCTCGTATTCCTGATATTTTTCCTGATTTTCATCTTTCGTTCTCAGCTCAAGTCACCTTGGCATATATATTGAAGTCATTACTTTTCCTGACCTCATGCTATTTGACGCCAAATCCTAAAATAGAAGGTCGCGGCGAACAACCACTAGAGATGATCGTCTATCTAGGGACCCACCCTATTTTTCATATAAATTCAGTATATAAACCATTCATTGCATGTTAAAACGATTTTAGAAATATTATAATAGCTCCGGTGATAATAATTCAGAATGTTGCCATTCTCGCTATTTAATATGCATTAAAAATTTTAAATGTTTATTTTAAAATAATTAGTCTTAGTTTCTGGGGAGTGTACAGTGTGCAAAATGAAAAAGAGAACAATTTAGTGACTTTTAATTGAATGATGGGATTTTCTCTCGTTAAAATGTAATATTACTGGTTCAATGGCTTAACCTTAAACTTGTCTGATAATTCGGGCAGACGATATTTTAAGTGAGGAAATATGACAATAATCATATTTTCTTTGAAGAAAAAAACCTTTTTTTTCCGAGAGATTCGGATTCATTTCCCTCAAAATATGGGTGGTAGTTAAAATCTGGAAAATAGGGCTCCAATTGTTTAGGCCTCTCCTGTATGAACTACTGGACCATATTTTCCGAAATACGAACAATCCTTTCCTATATTTTGAGGATCAAGAATTCTAAATCTAGCAAGAAAAAAAAAAAACGTATCAGATCTCTCTTCTATAATTTAGGGTAAATTGGTTGGTGCTATAACCAAATGTAGTAATAAGGAAATTTTACAGGAAGATATTTTTAAAATATAAACACAGCCAAAAACTCACAATCTCGCCAACTGAAGAGTCAATGAGAGGTTATTTTGTGAAGGTTCGGTCACCGTTTTGGCGGAGTAGTTGAAAGTGTTATTATTGTTCGAAAGGGGAGAGAATCAGGAGAAGGGGGTTAAATGGAGTGGACGTAACGACCAACGTCGGTCGTTTTCGAAGCGTCACGTGGTTTCGATTTGGGGAGCACTCTTTCGGAAACGAAAGGGGAGGAACGTCCTGGCTCTTAATTTTACTTCGACAATTACAGACTCTCGGTTAAATAATTCCAATTTGTACAACTTCCTGCATTATTTAAAACAATTATCCAAACTTATCAAAATAATTTTTTTCTTCTATTTTATCGAACAATGGCGATTATAGCTTTTTTTTTTTCCAATTTCAATTTTCCCATCACTGAGCACTTTTCGAAATTAAATAGGCCTGGAATCACAATATCGTGCCAATTTGCGGCAGCCTTGATGTCGAACTATTTTCATGCAAATTAAACTAATCAGACGTTTTAAAAGATAAGATTGAATACGGTGCTGAATTGTACATAGAACAGTACTTATTGAACTTAATTATATCATACAATAGTCTAACGGAAACATGCCTAAATTAAATACCTTATTAAGGTTGAAGTAAATTTGAGTGATATTATGGTTCAAGATGCCGATATTATGGTCCGAGATACCTATAATAGGGTGCAACATCAAACCGATTATTCTTAGATTGCATATAAGGGAAGAAATAGGCTTGTTTACTGAGTTTCTAGTGCGGTTGTAACAGTCTTATGTAAAGCTTAGATATAATTTATTTATTTTTTTAAATTACATCATATTTTTAATAAATTTTCTCTTTCATTTCAAGCACAGAAGGGATAATTTAAATATGTTCTAAATTATAAAATATGTATTAAAAATCTTTCAAAAGATATCATTTCCGGGATCAACGGAAAGCATTGTTTGTTAATAAAAAATAAAGATAGGTCTAACTACAAAGAATCAAAACAAAAACCCAAATCAAGGTTTTTGTTTACCAATTCCTTCTAAGACGTGCCATTCAATAAAAAGAAAGCTCAAACAAGAAGCAACTTAATTGGCGATAGCTTCTTCAGAAAGCAAAATATTAAACAAACTGAAAACTTCTTCAAGAAGATTTGGCTCGATAGCGGAAAACAACCATTACAAGCAGAGGAGGTGTTTTTGTGGAAAGAATGGACAGAAATAAAAGCACCATTTCGCTGGTTAATGATACGCCACACCGATCATTTAATGGCCACCAAAAGTGCGATAATTACAGTCATACGCCTGGATTTCTGCAGAAACTCGTTAGAGATAGGAAAAAAAAACTTCCATTAATGGTCCATTGCACGAATGAGAGGACAGAATTGCAGGGGCGGAGTGGGGCGGACTAGTTCTAAACATCGTAGACCAGTAGGCATAAAGTTTGTTATTTTTTTTGCCATTCGTGTGTAAAAAGGAGGAGATTATCTTGATGGAGTGAGTATTCCATGAATCAAGATAAAACGATTCTTTGACAGGTGTCGTCTGATGAGGCAAACGACTTTTATAATGAGGATTTTCTCAATTGTATCTCTTGTTCAAATATCACGAAAAGATTTCGAGTAGCATGCCAGGCAAATATTGTCTCAGGAAGAAATTGGGTTGTTTTAGGATCAGCTCGTTAAGCAAAGGCCACACACTAGGAGATAGTGTTGCGGTTTTTGTGATATTTACTTACATATACATTATATAGTCATAATTTAGAATGATGCATAACAGAGAATAGGAACCGTGATTGCTCAGTGGATAGAGCGTTCGCCTTCCAGTGAGGTGAACCGGGTTCGAATCCCAGCAATGGCTGGTCGATACGAATTCCGCATCCGGCTTTCACCGACCACAGTGCTCACGTAAAATATCCTCGGTGGTAGACGGATCATGGTTTAGAGTCCCTTTGCCGTTAGGCTAACCATGGGAGATTCTCACGGTCTTCCTCATCATGTAACGCAAATGTGGTTTAGTTTCATCAAAAAGTCCTTCAGGGCGGATAATTTCTCTCAATACTTGATCCAGGAGCTCCCTTATCCTCTGGATTGGGTTAAAAATTACAAGGCGTTAAACATTACGGAGTTAAACATTAGTAGTCGTAAACCCGAAAATTGGGTCGGCTGTTTAACGGCGGTAATAAATTAACGGACCGTAGAGGTAAGAAGATTTAAGGTTATGCGAAAGTAAAAGAATGCAAGTGACGTTTCGAGCAAATTCATAAAAACGTATTTCCAAGTAGTATACCGCGAGATTAATTGTTACAATTTGATAACTTGCATGAGATTTGATATAAAATAGAAATGCATGCCTGAAAATGAAAGTAACAAAGCTAGAAAAGTACCATTAAATACGAGAAAAGAATCCGCGAAAAAAAAAAGATTATTTTTTTTTTTTGTGTGCAAGGACGAGATATCTCGTTTTTCTTTTTTTTTTTTCTTTTTCTTTTTTTTTCCAAAATTCTTTTTGAACACGCACTATGCGTTCGTCCTCCAGAAATTTTAAGGATACCTTGTCTTACAAAGACTGTAACAGTTCTGATATTATTAGATTAGACACTTCGTTGAATAAATCGGAATTTTAAATCATTAGCATAAATGGATAAGGACTGGACTTACAATTATTCTAGTAATTTCAATAATTGTATCGTCAATGTATTGATTAAAATATTTCAGTCATACGCATACAATCGGTCTCTAAAGTGGTGTATAAAATCTCATTACCCAGAATCGAATGTTTCTACATATTCATGAGCCAGAGCTACCAGACTAAAGTCATCGATTGACCTGTGATCATTTTTTTCTCACTCCAATGGATGCGGGAAGATGTGATGGCATCCCGCACTACATCTCCAGGGGATGGTGAGGAGAGTGTGTGTCCAGAGAGGTGTGACCTCCATCGGAGTGGACTGTCGCCAGTGACTGATGACCTCCTTGTACAGGGGGTGTGAGTCCTCCCTTTTCGGGTGAGGAGGAGGGTCACGCATCCTTGCTCCGACATGACCACCCCCTCAACCGTGATGCATCGTCTTACATTTCTCTTCTTTTTCCCTTTTCGAAGAGATTCCGACCGAATGTGTAGATGAGAATGGAATTCAGTCTTTTTCACAAAAGGTTCTATTTACAACCTCATTCGAACATTTATTTCTAGTTCCAATATTTTTTTTTTTAATTATATTACATTTCTATATTATTTAGTTTAATATTATTGATTCATTTTATTCATATGTATTTAAATAAAAATATATTTAAGTTGATTCATTGTGCACAAATAAGTTAGGGCTCCATCGAAGAAAGAAATTAGACTTAAAAGAAAAAAAAAATGCTATTTCTATAAATGTGAGTTTAAACAGTAATTAATGACTGTTAGGTTTAGTACATATTTAGTCTAGAATAAAAATGGCGCAAAACGTTTATAACAAGAAATGCCACAGTTTTATGAAAATGAAAAAAAAAAATTTTCAAATCTAATTTTTAAATATTTAAAGCGATATTCCAACTCTGCTTAATATGGGTTCATAGACATAAGCCGAAACTGTGAATTATTTATTGATTTTGACAATTTTCATCTAGGAGTAAAAAAAATGGCCAAATTAGCGAGTCTATAAATTTTAAAAACTTTTAATGTATCTAAGTTATTTTTTTTGTTCTAATGCCAAGATAATTATTTACAGCAAGATGGTATAAGTAGTTCAAAATTATAACTTTGCCAAATGTAAGATACTTAAACTGAAGCTATTTTTATTTGCCTTGGCAAAAGAGATTCGAAAAACACTCTGTGATTTTTCTCTAAATGGAAAAATCTCGCCAAATCGGCGATTTTTTGAAAATAACTTCATAATTTTTTAAATATTCACATTATTTTACCTTATTAAATAAAATTTTTTAGCAAGATATCTAGTTCAAAATTAAATCTTTTAGTTCAAATTTAAGAAGCTCAAAATGTCGCTATTTTTATTTTCCATGGCAGAAAACGTTTTGAGGAACACATTAAAATTCTTTTGTTCCTAAATACAATAAATAACTATCTCAGACACTTTAAACAACCAACTTTTTTTCCTTTCCAATTGCAAGTTACTATTCCCAAGACTACGTAAGTTTTAAAACTCTGCTAATTCAAGTCTTTATGCAACTCCACTGTTTGAAAGGATAAAAAAAAAAGGGTAAAAAGGTGCAAGAAGCACTCCTTTTTCGAGAAAAACCAAAGAATACGTAGTTTAAATTACATAGATCTCTTTTCAAAATTACCTACCTAAAATGGAGGGAAAATCACCATTAGCACCGCCTTCCATTAGATGTTGTGTAGTAAGAGAACTACTATTTGTTACAAGCAAAAATAATGGCGTGAGAAAATAGGATGGAGGGAAAAATAAAAGAAAAAGCAACTCTTTTTCGTTTATTTGGAACAACGGAGAATGGCCATTAAGACCCTCAGTTTACTAATTAGGTGTAGCTCTCTTCTTTTACAGACGAATGGGATTGGTGGTAGAACGTATCATTTTTTTTTGAAACCTCACTCACAAAGCCTGTTTCGAACATATTAGTTATATCTTATGGACGTGGGTGTTTAGTTTTTGAAGGAAGGCATCCTATGAAACAGTGTCATTATTTTTTCCCCTGCATTGTATATTAGAAATTTATATATAATTATCTACTTAACATATAAATTTTTACTCAGGAATGTGTTACCAAACATTATCTTTGCTAAAACTACTTTTTGAATGCTAAAAATGTATCTTATAT
>NC_092211.1:19674670-19728205 GCF_043381705.1 Parasteatoda tepidariorum
ATCATTCTGGGAATTTTTCTGATTCAATTACTTATGTATTTGTTTTTAAGAAAAATGCGTTTCTGAGTTATGTCTAAAGAATAAAGTGCTCACGGCATCCCTTGTGCACACAATATATATATATATATACACAATATATGACCAATTTTGAATATCATTAAAGATATTTTGAGTGTCAAAATATGTCTTTATGAATCTTAATCAAAAATCTACCGTGAATACACGCATAGTTTGAAAACGTAAAAATACTTTTAAATTTAAAAGAAAATTAGTTCTGAGTATGTGATATTAAATGATAATTTGAATGCCATTAAATATATCTTGATTTGAGTACTTTACAATACAGTATTATGTAGTATTATTACTCTATCTAGTATTATTATTACAAAACTTTAAAAAAATAAAAATTGCAAATTTATTATTTGTTAATTCTTTCTTATAGATGAAGTAAATTAGATACCAGTTATAAAATAATTCAAATAAATAATGTTGTCAGTTATAAAAATAAATGTACCTAGTTAAACAAGTCAAAAATAAATAATTACACAGAAAATAACTATTAATCAGAAACACATTCACAAAAAAGTTATAGATCAGTTCATTTAGATTTCTATTGAATAGTTTGTCATGATGATTTGAAAGACCAATCAATTTGTTGCCATACCATTACAGAGCTTTATTGTTGATGCAAACGATAAAATGGCACAAAGAGAACAAAGTAACAATTGCTGTTTCAAGTTTCTTTTAATATGTCTCTTAAAGATCGTCGATTTTACAAAATGGTATTTTCTTACTAACAAAAACCGGAAAATGGAATCTATTAGGCAGGAAGTAATTTGTGAATTTTCGACAATGATCACCAGCTGAGGCATTCTGGGATACCATTCGCATAAATATCAGTCATAACCACTGGCAATAAAGAGAGAATTCAAGAAAGCGAAGAAGACCATTACAATCAGATCGCACAACCGAAACAAAACAGTATCGCAATTTCCACAAAAAAGAAAAAGAAAAAAAAAATGAAATAAGGGAAGCAGAAAAATAAAAGAAATAATTCTTTATTTCTCCCCTTTCGAACAAAAGAACACAAAAATGAAGAAAAAAAAAGAACAAAGGAAAAAAAAATCGTGTTTAGAGAACCAAAGAACAGAAAAAGAACACAAAGCCAGGGTGTCTCCAGAGAAAGAGGGGTGGGGGTGGGTCACGTGTGTATATGTAAGTTGTTTCAGTAAATGTTTGCAGGGCGTTAAAATTTAAATGAAGTTAATATGGTGTGTGTAGGTGAGAAGGCGAAACGCTTGATGGGACAGTTTTGCATTGGAATGTCGTCTGCTTCATTCAAATGAGAGAGAATAAAGAGGATGGAATGGGGAATGCTGCATTTGCAAGAATCGAAAATCTTCCGAGAATTCTAAAGGGGTAAAAAGCAATGTTTTTTTTTTCTTTGTAGGTTTCAATTATTGATTGCATTGTTTCGAGTGTAAAGTTCATCCCCCCCCCCCCCAACAAAGGTTTTTTTTTTTCTATCATTTTGATAGTGTTTAGAGGAATTTTAATAACACATTAAAAACTGAATCTTTATTTAAAATTGCGAAATAATAATGAGATTTAACTTTTTCGGAATTTTCCCCTACGTATGTTCGGAAGTTCATAAATTGAAACAAGTTTATTTATAACTCATATTTTTTATTTATTTTATTGGAAGTCGTAGGAATTTTTAGGCACTAACAATTATTTTTTGACGATCGACTTTGTGCCCATGTCGTATTTGAAGGGCCTAATGAAAGGAATTAAATAACATTTAAGAACATTTAAAAAAAAAACAACTTTCAAATGCAAACGCGTAGTGTCCGGAATTTTCATGCGATGAAGAGGATATAGTAGCTAACGTAAGCCTTACTTATAAACTTTGTAATAATAAATAATCATCGCCTTCTTGAATGCTAACGTAAAAATTTAATATTCCTATAGAATACCGCTTAGCAAAACCACTTTTTCAATTAAAATCCGGCTAAATTCAAGACAGAATTAATTAATATTCTAAATTTATAGTTACAATAGGATATTTGTGTCTTTTCATTGTAACACTTATACTATGATTTTCAGTAATGTTCATGCAATTCCAATAAGTTCTTTAAGTTAATTTCAATGAGAATTATTAGTTCCTTTTTTCCGGATGTGTATTCATTCATTTTCAACAAAGATTGTAAAAATATACAGTGGAGATTCCATTAGAAAACCTTACATGTATGAACTAAATAAGGCATACCCATACAAAAAATCTCGTTAAATTCACCCATGATCAATTTACAGATGGTCTTTGGTATGTCTTTTCGGAGATCAATTTGTCGAAACTAATAAATAAAGATCTTTCCGCTCCAGCAGTTGGACTAATGTATTTGGCGTTAAACGGAACAGACCACGAAGACCTGGCAACAAAAGCTAACAGAAGAAAAAAAAAAAAACTTTCTGATAAATGAAACAATATCAATTAATCTATTTCATTATCTCTCCATCTGCGCCAACTATTATCGCCGAATAATGCCAAAACACGTGCTTTAAGTTTCAGTTAGAATAGGCATAAAGAAAAACAATTTATAATCCGTGTAGCTTCTATGGAAGTTACAGAGGCGGTTATTTTCATATATAAAGACTTCCAGCAATCTACGGATTATAATTTGCACAATTTCCAATTATGCTGGCAAGATAATAGGTTCGATCCATGCGCTAATGCTCCTGGTGTGGACTACAAAGACGCCGCGATGTGTTAAAGGAAAACACTTTTGTTCTTATGAAATGCCGCTCTGTTGTCATATTTCAGGATCAGCAAAGCGCGTTTTCGTCTCATTTTAGAAGCTGATTTATTTGGCGTGTCGAAGGATCAGTCGACAATTTTATGAGAAGGATTAAATATTAACTTTCTAAGTTAGTTTCATGCGGAAATGTGAAATGAAATGCATGTTCATCTAATTTAATTCAAACAATTTCAATATTTCATTCATTAAATTATTATAGATTTTTTTTGGATAATCTTATTATAGGGATTGAATCTTAACTTTCTAAGTTAGTTTCATGCGGAAATGTGAAATGAAATTTATTTAACTTATAATTCAAACAATGTCAATATTTCATTCATTAAATTATTATATATTTTTTGGTATAGTCTTATTATAGGGATTAAATCTTAACTTTCTAAGTTAGTTTCATGCGGAAATGTGAAATGAAATGTATGTTTATCTAACTAAATTCAAACAATTTCAATATTTTATTCATTAAATTATGATATATTTTTTTTTGTTGATAGTCTTATTATAGGGATTAAATCGTTAGTTTCATGCAGAAATGTGAAATGAAATGTTTGTTTATTTAACTTAATTTAAACAATTTCAATATCT
The DNA here is from genome assembly GCF_043381705.1 of Parasteatoda tepidariorum. Taxonomy (NCBI): domain Eukaryota; kingdom Metazoa; phylum Arthropoda; class Arachnida; order Araneae; family Theridiidae; genus Parasteatoda; species Parasteatoda tepidariorum. Next base: position 19,678,066 of record NC_092211.1, read on the forward strand.
CATTCATTATATTATTAAATATTTTTTTGGATAGTCTTATTATAGGGATTAAATTTTAACTTTCTAAGTTAGTTTCATGCGGAAATGTGAAATGAAATGTATGTTTATCTAACTTAATTCAAACAATTTCAATATTTTATTCATTAAATTATGATATATTTTCTTGTTGTTGATAGTCTTATTATAGGGATTAAATCGTTAGTTTCATGCAGAAATGTGAAATGAAATGTATGTTTATCTAACTTAATTCAAACAATTTCAATATTTTATTCATTAAATTATGATAAATTTTTTGTTGTTGATAGTCTTCTTATAGGGATTAAATCGTTAGTTTCATGCAGAAATGTGAAATGAAATGTATGTTTATCTAACTTAATTCAAACAATTTCAATATTTCATTCATTAAATTATTGAATATTTTTTTGGACAGTCTTATTACAGGGATTAAATCTTAACTTTCTAAGTTAGTTTCAAGCGGAAATGTGAAATGAAATGTATGTTTATCTAACTTAATTCAAACAATTTCAATATTTTATTCATTAAATTATGATATATTTTTTGTTGTTGATAGTCTTATTATAGGGATTAAATCGTTAGTTTCATGCAGAAATGTGAAATGAAATGTATGTTTATCTAACTTAATTCAAACAATTTCAATATTCATTCAGTAAATTATGGTATATTTTTTTTGGATAGTACCATAGACGAGTAGCTCAAAATAAGAATATCTCACTTTGTTTTTGAATTTAAATTTGGAAACACAATAAAAAAGTTATTAAGTTTTGCAACTAACATAAAATTTAAACGTTATGAATCAATACTTTAATGAAACCTTTTTAGATTCCCGCTTAGGTATTACATAAGCATGTTGAAATTTAAAAATCAGAATTTACCAGATTATTTGAACTCTTTTTAATGTCAGAAGTAATGGCGGTATTTCTATAGCAACATGCACTAAAAAGGGATTATTTTTCAACATTAAATCAGTTGCTGCACAATCTTAAACGAAATTGTAGTCATCTGATCTGCAGTTTTTTTTTCCAACAACGCATAAAAACCATTTTTTCTGTGCAATCAGGATTGAACAAGAATTTTGCAATGACCTCATACAACACCATTCTTTAAGTAATGTAAAAATTTCAGCTTAATTTTAATAGAAAATCTTTTAAGATTTGTACAGTACAAAAAAAAAGTTTTCTCAAAATTGAGCAAAATAGTGTCAAAATAGCTCCGAAACAAGCATAGTCGAAATTAAAAACCACCATTACTAAGTATAGTGAGATGCTTAAAACAGCATATACCTAGTTTCAAGTAAAACGCCTAGTTTAAAAAATGAGTATTCGCGTTATAATGAGTACACGGGGTTTTCAAATTCGACTATACTTGCTTCGGAGAGTCCTATTGGTGTCAGGCTAATCATGAGAGGTTTTGGTGGTCTTCCTTTCCGTGTAACGCAAATGCGGTTAGTTGCTCAACGAAGGCAAATTTTACCCAATACTTGATCTAGGAGAGTTCTGGATTGGAGGCTATGGAGTGAACATTAGCAGTCGTAAACCCAAAAAATTGAGTCGGCTGTTCACCGACTGTTATAATATTGACTGTTATAACTGTTATAATAATGTTATATATACCTCTATCGGAGCTATTTTAACTCATTTTTGCTCAATTTTGAGAAACCCTTTTCCCAGTGCATGAAAATTTAATATTTTGACCAGTACTGATAATCAGCACTCTCCTTTAAAAGCATTTGTAATCATTTTTATTTCACTATGACTGTAATAACATAGAAACGTTTAACTATTTATCTCTCTTTCGTCTGATCACGCCTTTGCCTCAAGTTCCTTTCGAATCAATTCGAAAAACCAATTAAAAGTCTAGACAATTACTTAAGTTAAAAGCAGCAGAAAGGCTAGGAAAGGCGGATTAAAAACCAAAACTATAAAAACAATTTTGATTGCCATTCAAATTTCAATTGATAAGAACCGGATAAAAGTTCTTAGACGACGTGGGGGATGGAAAAAAAAGGGGGATGGCCGCATCCGAAATCGAACACAAAGTGAAAGCGAACGTGCCTAGAATAGCAAGAAGGATTTTCACAGCCCGACAAACAAGTCCCAGGCAACTTAAGGGCAATCGTTTCAAGGTGTTTTCAATTCTCTGTACTCACCCCTTAGATCGGATTAGGAGTTTTCGAAAAAAAATTCTCCAGGGCTTTCTTAGAACGTAATAATCTGTATACGCCTGACCCAAATCCTGAAAATAAAGGTCTGAAAACGCTCTGTTCGTATAATCTGGCGTTTAAGGATCCCTACACAAAGGGAGCTTTTTGTCAAAAACTGCAAAGCTAAAACTTGACTGCAAAGTTTTTTTTTATTTTTTTTTACTCCCTTATACTTTCTTTAAAATCGCATTTAAGTCGTATACACATCTTGACAATAATAACAGAAGAAAAGGGAAAATGGGGTTAAAAAAAAGAAGGTAAGGATGGAAAAGAAATAAATAAAGAAACTAACATAATTCAGCTTTGAATTAATATTCTCGTCTAACTAAAACAACATCAAAGTTTCATTACTGGGGATACTACGTAAACGAATTGTAGAAAAGTTTTACGAATCAACTTGTATTAATGGGATTCTACTAAGTAAAATTAGTAAACGAAAATTGCAAAAAAATTAAAACAAAAATAAAAATTATTAACTCTTAAAAATTAATATTAGAAAGAACTTTATGTTGACAAATAACTAGGGAGTCTCCATAAACACATGATGAATTTTTTGCTAATTTCGCAATTTTAAAATATTTTGGTAAAAAAAGAAAAAATGTAGATTTTCCAAAAATTTTTTATAAAAATAGTTCTTTCTGGAAGTAAGATGAATTGGCTTCCAATAATAGGAAGAATGTTTAGAAATTTTTTCAAATTATTCAAATACTTGGTAAAAATAGGAAGAAATCTGCAATTTAGTAGATGGTAAAAAATTACAGTCTTCTTACACTAAGTAAAGAAGTAAGGTCAAAACTTTCAGAATATGGTAAAATTTATCACGTTTCTGTGCTCTAAGGGAACACCAAAAAGTTGGATAATTTTCATCGAAGCAGTTTGGTAATGATTTTGGTAAAGTTTTTGCTCTGTGTAAAATTAAGCAGAATTGGCACCTATGAAAGTCCTACGTTTTGGTTTTAGAAAAATTTGAATACCAAAAATAAAAATATTAAATAATAATTATTCTTTAGCCAAAAAGACCATTTTCGATAATATTTTGTTGTCAATAACTAATTTAAAATAAATATAATATTTTTTAAAGATTCACTTCTTTTGTTCACTAACAGAGTGCAAAAAGTAATATATCTGAAATGTGAGGGGAATCTGATTAAAAACTTTTTATTTAATTCATGCTGTAATCATCCTCGCTATCAATAATTTCTTGCCACCTTCGTGCAAATATTCAATGCCGGGTTGGGAAAAAAATGATTGGGCAACGTATCTGAAGATGTCATTTTGGTCATCATACAAATGCTGTAAAGATCGGAATAAATGTAAATCTAGTGGCATAATATTAAGACAGTATGATGAGCGAGCCCCAGGATTGGTCTTTTTGATCGACACGAGTTAAAAAAATCAAAGAATTCGAATTTGAAGTTAATAAACCAGCTGTGGTATTTACGAACGTCTGACACACTTGGAAAAATATCGCGAATGTTTTGGTAGTAACTGTTACGTTACTGTTCTAGTGAAACTGACAAATGCGCAGAAACGACATTACTTTACGAACCCTATATGGAATGAAATATAATATCTATAAGAGTAAAAGAACTTACCAATTATTTACTTGAAGTATTGTCAGTCCAGTGTCTTGAGCCAACTGTTTCTTTTGATCTTCGGATGGATAGGGATGCTAAAAATAATAATAAAAACAAAGGATTAATTAAGTTTTATAAGATTAAAACAAACAAGATGGATCAAATTATTTAAACTGGAAAATGTATGAAAATGTTTTTCGCACTAAGTTAAAACAAAAATTTATAATGAAGATAAATTCGAAATTAAGTTTGCATCTGACATGATATTAGATTGTTATCTGTTAATTTTAGGTTGTTATTTTTCTTACGGTAATACGAATTCCAGTCACATTTTGAATTTTTTTTACGGAGATTTTCTGCATTAAAATGAAAAACTGAAATACTTAATATTTCAGTGAAGCTACTTTTTTGTAAAAATATCTAAGATTCTAAAACAAACTACATGATATTAGTTTACCTATTTACCAGAATTTTTTAGATTTTAAGCTTTCAGACTCGAATATTATTTAAGAAACTTTCCAGAATTTTTCGGAAATTCGTGAATGAAAGATTCTTTGAAATATTAGACACCTCCCTGACAATTTTCCATAAGAAATATCTTGCTCTTTTTCTTTAACAAAAACTGATTTAAATTAAAAATTAATGCAAAGAAAATTTTAAAATTTGTTCTTCATGAAATAAACTCAAGCAATTTGCTCTAAATGTTTGCATGCATATTTTATTTAGCGAAATTAAAAAATTCATGTTTAATGACATGTTTCTAAAATAAAATGGAAGAAAAAAAAGTAACAGATGTTAGTAAAAAAAGTTTGAGATATTTAGAAGGAATTCATTTTTTAGCACATTTCTTAAGCTTTCATTCGTATAAAATAAGTTTGAGATGAGTTTTTATGTATTTTTGGTTGCAAAAGCACTGAACATACATCTGGGACACATTGTGCTTTGCGTCTCAAATGTATATGTAGTTGCACAGCAAAAATCAAGTTACAAAATTTCATATTTCATCATTTTATCAGTGTAAAAAATAACAGAACTCGAAGTGCATGTGATTTTTAAAAGTTTAATTAAAATATTTTCTGCACATGTCCATATTTAATTAGTTTTAAAATATGTAACGATGACATATGACAAAAGAAAAAGGCTTTGATCTTTCTTCGATTTATGAAAAAGAACGTAATAATCTTGCCATTGTTTTAAAAACTAGAAATAAAAAATAAAATACAATTATATATTTCATAGATTTGAAAAAGAAAAAGAAATGCCAAAGAAAGTAATTAGCTTTAGCAAACTCTCAAGTGCAAACATCCAATCCTTTTAAAGATTAACATTAATAAGAAAAAGTTAACACAGTGAATGCAGTCAGCATTTTTTGAGTAATTGTTAGAAAAAAAAACTTTCATTAACTGCACTGTCAGAATTAAAAAGACAAAAACTAATGAAATGTTTTTTTTTTCCAATCAACCTTTCTTTTGCAAAATTTATGATTCAAAAACAAATTTTTTTTTCTTCAAGAAATTAAAAAAAAAGAAAAGTTAACGTGCTTGTCACAAAAAGGTTTTAAGAAAATGAAAAGAGGAAAAAGTCTTGGGAAATACATATTTCTAGAAAACTCTGTAGCTTAAATTTAACGCGATTAATTTCAAACGAGAGGGAGAAAAAGGGATTTTTTTTCGGGGAAAAAATTTTGCATAATGTATTTATTTTAACGGATAATATTTCATGGTGTCAGTTATACCAATAATTATTGGAGACATGTAATTTATAATGGTAGGAAGAATAAAAAGCAGATATTTTTTTTACGCAGAAAAAAGTGAATTTGGGGTAGGGAGAATTTTAGTAGGAAAAAAATAAGAAACCTTTTAATGTGTTCGTATGAAATGAAAAAAAGTTAATGACTTTTGTAAGTTTTTTTCCCTTTTTGCACACAAGGAAAATGGAGATCATGCAGTTAGATTAAATACACACCAGTAGAAAAAAGTTTTTTTTTTTCTTTTAACAATTATATGAAAAGTAAAAGGAATAAAAAATTATTTTATGAAAATATTCAAAAAGTTTTTTTTTCTTCTTTGAAATAGAGATTTTTTTAATTTACTAAAAAAAAAAAGAAGAAAGTTAAAAAAGAAAAAGAAAAATGATGTGAATAAAAATACTTTAATCAAAAAAAAAAAAAAAATAAATAAATAAATAAGAATAAATAATAAACCAAATAAGAATAAATAAATAAAATAAAATAAATAATAAAAATTAAAAAATTAAATTGAAGTATATATTTTTAAATTTATAATGTCCTAAATGATTGAAAAGAAACAAAATTTTACTCAAATAAAATTTTGAAACTGAATCTAATACAATTATTTTAATTACTTAACAGAAACTTTTAAATTAAAATTGTTTAGAATTAATAAATTATAATTATTACCTACTATCAACAAATTTATTAATTTTTGAACAATGACTCAAACTAATTAACTGCAAAAATCTTAGAACAAATAAAAGAACGAAAGTAAAGATGAATTAGGTTTAATATTTAAAAACTTCACTCACAACACTAAAGATTTGGTTAAAAAATTAAACAAGTAAAATTTAAAAAAAAGAAAAAGGAAAACACTGTGAAGACAAGTATTTTTAGCTACAAAAAAATTCATAAAAAATTAAAACATTGCGTTGCAGTAAAAAATTTTAAATTCATAAAATCTTAAACGATTAAAAAGAAACAAAGTTTTGCTCAAATCAAATTTTAAAATTTAGAGCAATACAATTTTTTAATAACTTAAGAGAAACTTTTAAATTAATATTATGTAGAATTGATAAATTCTAGTTACTGCCTTCCATTAGCAAATTAATTAATTTTTGTATTAGCAAACTAATTAATTAAGTAGTAACTATAGTTAATAACTTCAAAGTAATTAACTATAAAAATCTTAGCACAAATAAAGGAAAGAGGAATTGGCGTTTAAAACCTTTACTCACTGCGCACATGATTAGGTCATAAAATGAAACAAATAAAAAAAAATGCGAAAAAGTTTATAAATGTATGACGTCATTAGTTAAAAGCCCTCAGACAGAAATATTGAATCAAATCAACATAATACGTATAAAGTTACAATAACATGAATAATTCAACATTTTATGCACGTTCACATTATATTAAACAAGTTTAGATATTCCATTTTATTTTTTTAAATTATACTCCTGTGATTGGTTTTGAATATATCAATTCAGGTTGCAACAATTTTTTTATCAGGGTAGTTAACAACTAAAATGTTTGATTTATTATTTTGAATATTTAGTATCTAAACAAACAAAAAAAAGAAATTATCCATTTTAATTCTTTTTAATGATAAGTTTAAGACACAATGATAAGAATAATGTTCAACTTTCAGGGGTGTATTACAAAAAGAAAGGCATTAGCTAAATAGATTTTTCAATCGCTTATTTTTATTGTAAAATAAATAAGCATTAAAATAATTGCAATAAAATCTATCGATAAAGCTGAAAGTTGATAACTGTCCTACTTAACTCCTTTTTAACTTATCTTTTAAAACTATATTTTTTTTCTCCAAAATTAATAATTAGATATCTGTTATCAATTTGAATTTTAAATGTAAGCAATTCAGATATCTAAGCATTTTATTTATAGACTTCCCTAGAAAATTGATAAAAGTTCGATTGCATTTACATTTTGACCCACAAAAATACCCATAGAGTATACGTTAGAATGTGAATTATAATTCGAAATTCTAAAGGCTCAAATGCATTTTATTTTATGCAAATTCATGTTAATGATACAGTGAAATATAATTCAAAACGTGTGCAATTTAAATTTAAAATGCTTTAAGTACATTTATATTTTACATGAATTCGTACAGACTCGACTGTGGAATTTAAAATACTTTATATTTAAATGTACTATTTTTAAATGTTATTCTATTTAAGAAGGTAGGTTACATATTTCTCTGTGAAATATTTATTTAAACTGCTATAGGTTAAAATGCATAGGCATTTTTATTTTACATGAATTCATATCGATTTCACTCTAAAATATAATTTTAAAATGTTAAAAGTTCAAGTACCCTTTATTTAACAATAGCTCTCCATAGTGAAACAGAAATTTAAAATGCTAAAAGCTCAAAAGAGTATGAATTTTATTTTTCATTACTTCTTACAAACTTCACCGGGAAACGTAAACTCAAATTTAAACAACAGAGGAATCGTCGCAGCAATAAATCCTGAATAAACCTTAACTGAACCTCATAACTCTGTATCAGAGTAAGATTTAAGATACAGATTATTTATATTGCAAACAGATAATTCTTTGCTGTAGATCGCCCAAAGAATTAAGTCCATTAATGATGAAATATTACGAAACCCACCATCAACTAATGCAATGAGTTGAATATATTCAACAAGATACTTCAGTCAGATAAATTTATGGTTCATAAACTCTTAGAAGAAACTGGTTGAATAACCTTTCTACAAGCAAGGAAAAAAAAAGAAGTTTAATCAGTGTTTATAGTTTGGTGAAAGTTTCTGCTTCTGAATCCCGCTCATGAGAGATGATGATTCAAAGTCCATAGAAAAGAGAAAGAGTCTACAAAGACCATCTGGATCAGTGGGCGTCAGCGGTGATTTATTGCAACTAATAGCTCCCCACTCGAAAGGTGTATCCCCCCACCCCTGCTGACACCCTCTGGAATCTGACTGACATTAATTACTTTTCCTCCAGATGAGGATGCTGAAGAGCATCCTGATTTCCGATGACTTTGATGAAAGCAATTTCAAGACTCATATGATTTTCTTACTGTTACTGGAAACTTTAGGTGCTTTAATGTACTTAACGTTGGGTACTTGTGAAATAGGCTTTTTGGTTTTTGGTGAAGAAACCAAATTATAGGGCCAATAAATCAAGATATCTGAACATGCCAGATTTAAGATTTGCATGTTGTTCATTCGTGGAAATTGAGTTTTATTGTAAAGTGCATTGTAGTTATGAGACTGATACATTTTGTTTTTAATTCACAATGTGTCTTCTCCACCTTGGCTATATAGATTGACACATTTGATGTGACAAAGACAAGGCATAAATCGACATGGACATGTTAAAGATAGACCAAGAACAACACCAGCACAGAATGAATATGGAAGAACAAAATGGATGGAACAAATTTTCATGGCTTGATAATCTATGCCAAATCCCAACATTCCTGCTATGGGAAACCATCATTGTCGTCCATGGAAATATCCAACGTAGGCTGTTAAATAAATTAATATGAATTAATATTTTGAACTAGTCCAAGTCTCTAGGATTGTCTAGCCTTTGAAGGCATTTTATTATATTAAAATACTTATTATGTACATGCTTTCTCTTCCGCAGATTCTTGTTTATGTGACGTATTTCATTTACATATTTTTTCATTAAGCTTCACTTAATAAAACAAAACATCAAAATAACTTTGTACCTTTCCGAAACGAAGAAAACGGTATTAATTTTTGTTTCTAAATGGGAATGATACAATAATATAGAATCTGCCTCTTTCTTTGATCTTCTCTCAAGAAAAACTATCTTCTGTTTTTAAAAAAAATCAAAACCAAAAATTAAAGTGTCCCACCTTTTTCTGCACTTCACCTAAAAGGCAAATTCAAAAGTATACCAGCAAATTTCACTCGTTCGCAATAAAATAAAACCAGAAAGCAAATTAAGGGTATTTTGTACATTCACTTCCCTTACAATCTCTTTCTCTACCGAAGGCTTAGCCAACATTTTAGCGGCTTCTCACAACCCAAAGATCTAGCTTTATTCACGCAGTGGAAGAACATATAAAAAACATCCCTCGCCAAAAGAGCTTAAGAAGCCAACTAAAGCATAATTTTCCCTTAGATACTACTTTCTTGCAGGATCGACACGAATATCATAAATCCATTTAAGTTGTACGACTGGATTCAGGAACACACAGAATTGGGAATTGATCATTTCTCAGCTCCGACTTTCCATTTCACAACATCTCCCCCCCCCCATCCCTATACCACCTATAAAAAGCACTCTCTTTCTTGCATTGTAAGAAGATAATGCGATGCTTTTTCGAATTTTCTTCTGTGTGTATTTTTCTTCTTCTTCGTGTTATTATTGTTCTTAAAGCGTTGCCCCCCGTATGAATATATCTATATGTTCAAAATGGAATATGCATGTAAGGGAAGGTTCGTGGTGCTTTTTATTTTCAATCTAGCCTCAAAGCCAGAGTGCATTATTATTTCTTATTTGTGTGGCTGTGTTGTAAGATCGATTTAATTCACACTGCATATCGCAAAGAAAAAAAGGGAAGAAATATTTCTTTTTTTTTCTTCCTTTTTCATGCGACATTTCGAGTTTGCATACATTATTTCGGGAGAGATGGTTTCTAGGGGAAAGATTGAGTTTTTATTGAGCAATCTTTTTTCGGTAGTAAGGAGGTTGATGTATTTTCTCTTTTTATTCATAGTTGAAAATATTCTTTATTTTTTAGTGGTATGAGTTCTTCTCTTTTAGAGTAAAATATGCAAAGCAAAAAAAGGTTTCAAAGACCATGACGTGTTATCTGCATATTGAACTGATCTTCTTACCCATGAGTGATATTTACATGGTAGTAAAAGATTACTTTTATCATACATTTTGAAATTTATTTTCTATGAATAAAATTAGAATTCTAAAAAGTAATAAGGAAAATAAATAATTAATAATATTTTATTTTGCAATACAATGCTCAGTTGCAAAAGAAATTTGCTTATTAATTAAGAGTTAATTTAAAAGTATATCCAAAATAAGATTACCTACCTAGAGTTCTTGTTTCCTTTTAAACTCCTGTTTCCTTTTAATTAAAATATAATTTTTCAACTTATTTTAATTATGGACAACTATTTAATTCATATTGCTCATCCAAAGAAAAGGGGAGGAAATATTTTTTACTGAGCAATCTTTTGCGATATTAAAGAGATTTGTTTCTTTCAATTTATTTATAGTTATGAATAGTCTTCATTATTATTATTTTCTTTTTGATTTACTTATTTAGTTATGTGTGAAAAATTCGACTTTCTTAAAGCAAAATATATACGAAAAAAGATTTTTTAATATTGCATGTCGTGTCACTTTCTTCATAATTGAGCTGATCTTTTTATTGGTGAGAGATATTATTGTAGCTAAAAAATATCAATTTTAGAATCATTATTATGTGTTCTGCGTGAATAAAATTAGAATTCTTAAAAACAATAATAAAAAAAAAACGTATTTATTATATTTCGATTTGAGATGTTTTTTTATTTGTAAATGATATCCCTATTGGTTAAGAGTTGATTCGAAAATAGCTTCAGTTTAAAATATAAAATAGGAAAATTTATAACAAGTCATGATACAAATCTAGGAATTTAAAATTATAGTAAGTTGTATAAAAAGAAATTTCAATATTCTTTTTAATTATAATATTATTTTGCTGGTTAATTACATATAATGATGAGCTTCTACGTTATTATTATATGTATTAAATATTGGAAATTATCCCTTTTTTAGCAAATAGTATCTGATTTATCGTAAGTACCCATTTTATTGTGAAGAGTACTTGCTTATAGTGAAAAACATTAATTTTATAGAGAAAATTATAAATTTAATAAAAGAAATAAACCACTTTAAAGCAAAAGTATCCATTTTATAGGGAATTGTATTTCTTTTACAGTGAAAATTAACTGCTTTACAGTAGAAAGTATGAGTTTTATGAGGTAAAATATCTGTCTAATACATATTAAATTTATGCATTTTTTAGCAGAAATTTTTTATTCTTTTTTCAGTAAAAATTATCTTTATTTTTGAAAAAAATAAACGATTTATGTTGCGAAGCATCCATCTTAAAGTGAAAATTTAAAATTATTCTGTTTCTAGCAAAAAGCGTTCAATTTATAGATAATCCGTTTCATAGTGAAAATTATCGCTATTATAGCGAAAATTAACTTTCATATACTAGTTAAAAATATTTACGTTTTATAATCGAAAGCATACTTAAAACACGTGATATTTTCTATATACTATATTTTCTTGCACGCATGTTTTTCTTAATGCTAAACCATTTATTTTCAGTGCACAATTATATGTATTTTTCTATGAGGAGTGTATTTTTCATTAGAGTAATTTTTAATATTAGTGGGCTAAAATGAAAATAATAAATTCTTTTTTCCAAATCACTATTAGTAACGCACGTTAAGAGAACTAGTATCATAAACGTTTAACTATTTTCTAAGTGTTTTTCTAATGTCATTTATTACACTATCCCTTCCAATATTTATAAACAATAAAGAAAAACAGTAAAGGGATTAAAATATTATTGTATACATTTAAACAGTCTGCTACTGTTTTACAGAAAAAACAATCAATCAGGCACATTCTTTTTGACAAAGGGCCATCAAAAAGCATGTCTGGAGAGTTTTAGATGCTCGTAAACTTTGGAGTGTAAGGCGGGGAAACATCTGGCTAACTACGAATAAAGTCGATATAAAATCCAAAGTACGTGGTATTTTTATTTCTTCTCCGCTTAATTTTATTTCCAGTTCGTGCTTTAACGACGACGAGCCTTACCAGGTCAGGGAGTCAGACAGCATCATTTTTATGAGGATTAAAGAACTATGGAGGACTGTGGGAAAAAATTACCACCCCAAAAAAAGATTTCGAATACTACTGATTTTGTTTTGTTTCGAAAATGTATATATTAAAGAGTAAGGTCGAAAATAGTGAATGTCAACATTCAGAAAATCGCTTTCGAAAATGTCCGAGACGTTTAACGTTGTGAGTGAAGAAACAATGATACTTAATTAGTTTGGACATTCACCGAAACGATAATGAGTATTTCGAGATTTTTCTGAGATTGTTGACATTTGTTACATTTCGGACTTTCGTGATGTATATATATANATATATATATATATATATATATATTATCAAAATCAAATTGTTGTTGATGTAAAACCATTAAACAATTATCTGACTAAAGAAACATTTTTTATCGTATTTTCAAACCTAAATTTAATTATTATAAAAAATTTAATCCCATAAAGATACATTTTTAGATTATAAACCTGAATTTAATTAAATAAACATAAAAAGTTTAAATTTTAAACAGAGAGGGAAATCATTGTATAAAAATAAATTTGATTAAATTTCTTTAATTTTTTTCTTATTTAACAAAGTCCCATTATTCAGATTAATAGGAATAGAGGAAGGAAATAAATATTAAATTAAATTTAATTAAAAGGAATTCTATAAAGCATTTACATTTGATAAGTTTCCTCTCTGACTTTGATATAACATGCTTTCTGAAATAATAATGATAAAAAAAAAACTGTGTTAAATAGAAAAAGGATTTACTTAAACTTAACATCACGAGGAGTGAGAAATGATTTCAGAGGAACACTGAGTATCTCACACGATTTGCAAATAAAGCAGAGGGTGATTTCTATCCTAGGTTACAGTTAACAATTTTATCTATGTTAGCTTTCTTAATTAAGTGTCAATATTTAAACTTAGAGCCAGAGGGACAATAATGGTGACGTTAATCCTTAACAGGATTAGGGAGAACAAATTTCTTAAATTAATTCCAATGCATGACTGTTTGGGAAAATTCGACGATCGAAAAGCGGATTACCTGACAGATTTAGATCGCATTAATAACGAACGTGTTGTATTTTACACTGTAAGAAATTCCGGATCAAACTGTGCTTATAATATGTCAAATAATGTTAAAAGTTAAAATTTTAACTTTCACTATGAGAGAAATGTAGTTTATGCAATGAAATCGTTTGCCTTAAAATTTTAACTTTGACTATGAGAGAAATGTAATTTATGCAAAGAAATCGTTTGCCTTAAAATTTTAACTTTGACTATGAGAGAAATGTAATTTATGCAATGAAATCGTTTGCCAATAAGTTTTTTCTGCATTCTTATTATTAACTGTAAGAAATTGTTTTAAAAACTGTGGTTATAGAATGGGCAGTGCGCAAAATAAAAAACTGACCACCGTGAATAACTTTTGATCTATTGATAGGATTTTCACATTCTAGGACTCAATCTTAAAGGTTCGAGTGAGTGACTTCAAAAATACTAACTAATTATTGCAGACAATATTTTAGGTTACAAATTCAGACACAAAAACGTACTTTCTCTGAATAAACATACCTTTTTTTCGACAGATTCGGATTTCAGACCCCCAAAATAGCCGCAATCTGGGAAATATGGTTTTCATAGTTTGTTCAGGAGAGCGGTTCAAAGTTTGAACCCCTTAATGCTAATTTTATTTTCTGCGTATTTCACCATATCTCGAGAACTCCTTAAGCAAATTCAAACATTTTGCACACAAATATAAAAATTGCCAATTCAAAGATAATTCCATGCAAATGTTGCTTAAATCATGGAATTATTTATCATTTTTAAAGTCAACTTTTCAAAACCGTAAGGATTAAACCTTAGAACATGGAAATTATAAGATGGAAAATTATTTCAGGTGATCTATATAAAAATAATTAATATCGATAACTATAACCTAGTAGTAACTTTTATATTCTTTATATAGGTATAATCATAACATCATAATAGTAATATTTATAATACACCATAGAAAAACAGAGCAACATCTCTAAAACTAGCAAGAACAACATCAAAGGAAGAGAAGAGATCAAAACAAGTCATTACTCAGAGAAAGTCTGTTATTCCTAAAAGGCTAGTCCTGGGATTAATGAGAGAAGAGAACTTAACCCTTTTTACCCCTTTTCTTGCCGCTTCATTGCACTCTGCTGTTTAGGGAGGAGGGTATAGGCGTGTAGATATAATATAGTTTGCTTCTAAATCCGGATCCAATTAAGCGAATTCGTTTGTGTCCTGCCGCCTTGTTTTCATTCTTTTCGGATGTTTTTGAAAGAGTGCGTTATTGGGTTAATATCCGTTGAGATTTAATTGAAGGCTATTTGTATGAGAAAGGGCAGAGAAATTGACTCATGCCTGTTCGTCTTGTTATGTGATGATTTTAGAGAAGGATATATTCCCTAAAAGTTTTTTTTTATATAAACGTTAAAGTCTTTTATATTAAATTCAAAGCCTATTTTTTAGAACCATTTTTTAAGCTAATTTTGCTTCTGCTATTATGATCAAGTGTTATAAAATTCTAAATTGATGTATGTTAAAATGTAATGTATAATAATAAAATGTATGAAATTTGCATAATTATCTATAAAATGTATTAAAATTAGCCTTCCAATTTTGAAATATTCCTCGTTTCAATAGAACTAAATATTTTACTTGCAAACGATTCTATAAATGTCAGTTTTTAATAATCGTTTTCTAATTCATACTTAAAATTTTTTTTTTTTTGAATAAACCATTTTTGTGGCATCAAATCACTTTACAGTCAAAAAAAGTTGTGCAAAACTGATTTCCTTCAGAAAATATGATTATGGAATTTCATATTTTGAAACTTAAAAAGTAACAAATTTAAACGACTACTTAAAAATGTGATGAATAACTTTTAAAGAAAGAATAGTATTCAAAATCACAATTTATATTGAATTCGTTAAATGTAAATGAGCGATTATTTACAATTTTCGCAAACAATTTAAAAATAATAATAATGATAATAAAAATCGTTTTTAGATTTATTCCACCCGTATATGAATTAAAATCGCTGCTTTCAAACTTTAAATCAAATGGATGCTAAATTGTGTAGTTTTTCCCTATATATATTCTTCTTCAATCTGATACGGCTATCACCCCTACTATACAAAGGAAGACTCGTCCTGTAATTTATAGCTCCCTCGAGATAGGGACGCCGGAATAGAGATTGATAACCACCATCACAGTTCTCTTCTTTTTGTTTTTGTCCCTTGCTTAAATTTTTTTCTTCCTTTTTTTTTCCTCCATTGTTTTTTTTATTTTTTTTATTCCCCATTCCATCTTCAGTGATCTCTTTTGTCGCCATATTTGGCATTTTATCTTTTATTATTCTTAGCCAAGTAGAAAAATCCATTTACTTTTTATAATCCATATACTTATTACATGGTCTAGTTTATACAGACATTAGTAATATATACATATTTAGTTTGTTCATGTTAATATTACAGGAGTAATCACTTAACTCTAGGTAAAAAATTATTTTTAATTTTATTACTTTGCTTAAAACTTATGCTTTAAATGTTTATTTTTGGTTAAATAAATTAGATTTAAAACAATTTTTCATACAGCAACAAGTTAATAATCAAAACATACCTATAAAACACACAATACACTATAAAAAATTCCTGATCAAATTACTGTAAAAAGTACTTGCACTCTGGGGGCGACATCTGTTAAATCCCATTTTACCGTGAAATTCATTTTTATCGTAAAATTTTATACCATAACTTTTATACAGTAGTATTTACTATAAAATAACTGAATCACTGTAAATAAAAAAATATAACTGTAAAACAGAGCATCAGAATTTCTGTTCCATAAAATATTACGGTAAAAAGCATCGGCGCTCAGGGTGTCGATACTTTTTACCGTAATCTGATCCGGAATTTTTCACAATATAATCAATTAGCGTTTTTGTAAAAGACAGCGAAATTTAAAATAATTCTGCTCATTTACTACCAGTGAATCTTGCACAAACAATGTAAAACGCGTGTTTCGAATCCTTAAAAATATATATATATATATTTATTTGTTTATTTTCGTTTTTGATTTCATTTCTGTGGTCAAGGATACAAATTTATTAACCTTCACGATTTTTTAAAATTTACTTTTCTTATGGGTTTTTAAAAGTTAAGTTAGCCAAATCTTTAAACTGACCGTCAAGTAAACGAATATTAAGTTAACTTCTTCATTATTTTTAAATTAATTGTATTTATCAAGAAAACGAAAGACAAATTTCACAGTCGAATTTTTTTGTTATAAGATTTATGTAATATCAAGGTACTGAGTTGTCATTATTAACAACTGTCCTTCCATACTGAGCGTCGGCTTGAAGCTCAGCCAGATTCAGATCTACGAGTATCAGCTTATCTGGGAAGTAAAGGCGGCTTGCGCGTAGTGCTGACCACATTGCCCTATTCATGCCGTTTACGGTCAGGATACTGAGGAGCCTTAATTTCCATGAGCCCTTCCCACAAAGTATTCTTACGGGAAAGCTTTACTTGCTATTTATTTTAGTATCAACATCAATACTTTTAATATAAATTATATAAAAAAATTAATTCAAAAAATAAAAAGTGAAAAAAAAATTAATAATTTACTGATTTATAAATAGTAAAAACTCTCAATAATCATCAGATTTTCTCACTCCTAAATTTCTCCCATTTTTAAATAAAGCATAATATTTGAAAGTTCCATTAACTTAGAATAATCTGTACGGTATCAAACATATAAAAAATAATTAAAATGAACTTTAAAATACCGAAATAAAAATTTCTTCACTTTTTAACTTTAAAACAAATCAAGTAGTCGTAGTATTTCATCGTATTATTTCCCTGTTTTTACTTTCGCAACGACATTCTTTTTTTAAAAAAATATTTATCATATTTTTAAAAAAGACCTAAGTATTGTCTCCCATCTTAATGTCCACAGCTACCTGATAGCATGCCATAATCTTTTTAGTACATAAGACGTTTCATTTCTTATCTGTTGAGGATAGAGCAGAAATGATCGCCAACGAATGAATGTAGCAACCCTTGAAAGTCTGTAGCATTCCGAGGAGGTACTTTTCACTAATCAAAGATGCTGCTGCTTTTTGTTTTCCTATTGTCCCTACTTTCCCTCTCGCTCTTGGGACACCAACGAAAGATTCCGATCTCTCCTTCCCTCTGCAATCTCAAATTTATTCCCCAATACTTGTTCTTTTTTGGCCACCCCCACCCCTCTTACTTTCAACTATGCCCCCTCCTTCCATTTAGCTTCTCGCTCTCTTTTTCCATTTAACTCGGGAGTCATCTATTTTCGTTACGTCTCGGAATGGTTACCGTTGTTTGACGTCCTTTTGCAATTTTCTTCAGGTACAAGGATCCGGGATGCTCCATGAACTTCATTCTTTCGTTCGAGTTCTCTAGAATGCTGGATCTGTTTCACTTTGTGGAATGTGTTTTATTTACTTAGTCTAGAGATAGCTGTTTTCGTTTTCTGTGTAGATGCATTTTATTTCCATCGAAAGAAGTGTATCAAAATTAGTTTTTAATTTTACATAGCATACGAACTTCTGAATGCAAAAAACTTTATTTTTTTAAAACAGATTTGAAATACCATTTTATTCCAAACAGAAAATAAAAAATTCGACAAACGATTTTCAAAAATAAACCATTTGCAAAATCGTTTTCGTAAGAAGAAATAGAATCGTTTTCTTAAAGAAAGTTCATTTTCTCCTTTATAAATATCTATTAACTCTAACTGATGCTGATGCAATAGCTAGACGTTAACTTACCTCCCAACCATCTAAGAAGAATTTCATCCTAGAACTTAATTGCAGTTGGGTAATTTCAACTATCATAGCCAGACTACGTACATGACACTTTAAAGAAAAGAAAATTTCCCCTGATGGGCAAAGAAGATACAATGCTTTTCCCAGCTATCCTGAAATCCAACTTTCTTCAGGTCATATTTTAAATAGTCCTTCTCTCTACATTGGCTAAGCTCAACAACATAGACCCAAACCCCACAGACTATCAACTGCTCTATTCACCAAGAGTTTTGAGGTAGCCAGGACTATTTTGAAAGCCATTGGTACTATTTGAGTGCCCTGCACTACTTGGACAAGACAACAACAACATAAATATCCATTTATAAAACTTTTTGAAAGTTTGGATGGACTTTGTTCTCTCACCAGAGCTTTGAGGCTGAGTTTGTTTCACTTTGTGAAATGTATTCTATCTAAAAATAATTGCTCTGCATTTTTTTTCAAAAATAGATAAATTTTATTTTTATCCTAAGAAGTGTATCCAAATGAGAATTTAAGTTTTAGGTCAGATTCTAGTTGCAAAGCGTAAAATTAGTTATAAATTACAGCAAGCTTTGAATACAATTAATTCAAATGGAAATAAAATTAAAAGGAACAAAAATAATGATGCATTATAATAATATCGAGAAAACGAATATTGGTCATTTGTAAATAGTGTTTGGAAAGAAAAAAAAGGAATAATTCTTTTCTTTCTTAGAATAATTCTTTCGTAAAAGAATAATTATTTCTTTAAATTATTTATTTATAAATTTTTCTAATTTTATACAACATTTTAAAAGTCTGAATGGCCTTCACTCGTCCCTTGTATTTTATCTACTGAAAAATCTTAAGAATACTTAAGATGGTTTTCTCGATCAGAATATTCGAACTACATGATCTACATCGGTTGCCTATGAACCCGGAAAAATAAACGCATTTTCAGATCCTAGTACTTGAAATAGAAAAGAGAATTAGAAATAACAGAATAAGAAATTAAAATTAATGTTATCTTAAGAAAGGGATTGGTAAAATATGAGCTACCTTTTCCAAAGAAATTGCTCACCGTAAAATAAATAAATAAATACAAATAATGAAATTCTTATTTCGCCTATTACAAATCGGACTTAAAATAATAAATGAAAAAAATTCCATTAACCAAAACAATTTCGTGAAACTTAAAGCTTATAAAGGCGATAAATTTGCGGTACATTTATTACTTTTTTTTATTAAAAGAAAGTGTTAGTTTTGCCTTTATGTAAATAAACAACAAAAGCATATAAAACGTTCTCAAATATATCCCGTTAGTTATTGGTTCCCGTTTTTTTCCCACTTTATGGCACTAAATAAATAAATAAACAGAGCGCTATTAGTTAAATATTGCATCATGGTACTTGTAAATCATCACTATTCGTGGAATATAGGAACATCAATTTATGGCTTAGTTATAGTATTGAACAGATCAGCCTTTCATCATTTTTTTTTCTTCTAAACAAAATTGCATTGCCCTTAGCAATGCAATAAGAGAAGGGAGAAAAAAATATCCTGCCAATATTGGCGAGATAATATTAAACGTGTGGCGTTCCCCAGCCAAAATTATTAGACTTGCTGGTGATTAATTACATCGGTGCAAAATTGAGCAGAGGAAAAGGGTTAAAAGAGAGTGTAGGGACAGGGAAACTCAACATCAGTCGTAATCAAATAAGAGAGAGAGAGAGGGTTTTTGCAAGGACGGGTAGTATATGAGCGTTGTTCAAACTTTAATTAAATTTGATCAAGCGCTAGACGCCCGCGAAAATCTGTTTGCAAAGAAAGCAAACCTCCCCCCAACTGTGTGTTTCATTTCGCTAATGACAATAATATTCATTTGGAATACAGGCGACCCGGGAATTCAAAGTCTCATTTTACATAGGAGGTTTTTATTTCCTCAAATACGGAGGCGTTAGAAAAAGAATGACTTTTAATAAATGTAGAAATAATATAGCGGTGTGAGCAATGTGGGTACAAGAAACGAAATAAAAAAAATATAATAATAAAGTGTGAATGTTCTTAACTCTACAGTGACATTGGGTTTTGGGTCGTTATTAAGGAACTTCTTTCATCACCCTCTTGAATTTTTGGTTAAATTTCTACTTTTTTTTTAAAAAAACATGTTTTTTTAGTTCTCAACAAACTTTTGATGGCTGACTAACATTCAACAGCCTAAACTTTTGAAAATAAAAGTAAAGTTATTAGATTAAGAGAAATTTTTTGATAACTTTTAGATTTTCTATCAATTTTTCTAATCAAAAATTGAAAGCAATAAAACTATGCAGTTTTGAGATAGGTAATTTAAATTCGATTATATGCGAACATTAAAATCATAGACAACCATTTCAACATAGATCTCATTTTGAAAAATATCTTAAAAATACATTAAAAGCTGTGATTAAGGAACATCTTGTATGATTGGATTTAAAAATCTAAAGATTGTAGTAATAAAATGATAAGTCATGCATTAAAATTGCTCAGAAAAACGTGCTTTTGGTAAACAACTCCACAATTTCCTTGTCAGCAGTAAGATATTTCTAGATAACGTGCTGCCATCTAGTGATAATTCTAGAAACTTGTGATGTATCTACCTGGAAATTACACGAAGGAATAGTTTTATGTAAAAATGTTCCATTTAGAAAACAAGTGGTTGATCACTGTGCTTTCCCCCTTAAGTCTTTCGATTGAAATAATTTTAAACAAATAGAAAAAATAATTTTTTGCGACATATTTTGAACCATTAAAATGTCAATATTCATAACGTAATATTTTAATTTTTAAAAACTCGTCTCGATGAAGTGGATTTATTCTCCAAAACAGGCAACAAAGTATCTCGAAAAATAATAAATTGAAGCAAAAGGAAAATAATTCACCCAATACGTCGAATCTTTTGAGCTTGGCGTATTTAATAAGATTAAAAGATCACAAACGGGAATCGGCGACCAAGTTGAGGGAAATGACAGGAAAAAAAAAGGGAAAAGTCTTTCCAATACTCAATAAAAATCTCCAAGACAGACGTCGAGGTAGAAGACATGTAATGTAATTATCGGATCTTTCGCTACGCCAGGACTTCAAATAAATTTGCTCAACTTTCCCCAGCTTCTTTGACAAGTCAGAATAGGTTATTTTTTTTTTATGTTCCTTTCATTAAAATTTCACGCACTTTTTGAACTACACCGAACTGAACGCGTTTAATTGAAATTTAGGGTTGAAAAGGAACTACGTATGGAGGATTTTTGCCGCTGCTATGATTCGATACACTCACTTTGGTTCAAATTGTAGTTCATATGAAGAAATTTAGGGAAAATAAAAATTCCAACATTTAAGTGGTTCAAAGAGTTTTTTTTTCTTTTTAAAAAAGTAAGAGAATAGTTATATACCGAATCAAGTGGAAATTATAATTAATTAAATTTTTATTAACCTGAATTTTTCAAAAAGATTTTCAATTTGCATTAGATTTTCCGAATTTTTTTCAATTTTTTAGCGAAAAGCTTCTATTTGAAACCCGTACTTCAGTGTTTCCCAAACTTATGACATTTGAGTATCCTTTCTAAATTTTTCGTAACGCTGTGTACCACTAATAAAAAAATTAATGTATTTTTTACTATAAAAAATCGCACTAAAGTAAAACACAACTAGCTGTTGATGCCACTCTTTATTAACTGTTAACTCTGCAAAAAATAGCCAATAGAAAAATATGTAATCGTAAATTTTCATGGCTAGCTTTGTTTTTAAATAAATTTTTTTGAGATTTTCGTTTGCTGATATTTCGCATCAGAACGCGTACCACTGCTAAACTGTTCCCGTACCCCTGGGGGTACGCGTACCACACTTTAAGAAACACTGCCGTACTTGATCAGATAGAAAACTTCATAAAAAAATCTTATCGAAAATAAATCAAAAGTTATATCAAAATAAATAAATGAAAAAGAAAGTTCTCGTTGGCGAAATTAATATTTTAAAATTGAATTTCATCTAATAGAAATTAAGAAATTCCGGCAATTTGGACATGCGACTATTCTAATTTCTTATACGAGTAATTAGAAAAGATTATCACTAATTTTATTTTATGTTTTTTCAGTAGAATAAATAATCATCATTTAAAAAAAAAAAAAAAGTACAAACAACTATTTTAGAATTCTGGGATAAAACTCTCGAGATAAAATTTAGAGGAATAAAAACTTTTAGGCAACTTATGAGATGATTATTAGGGAGCTTTACAGGGAAAAGGTCTAGTACAGGGAAAAGGTATAATGCAAGGAAAAGATATAATATTTAGGGATAAGATATTGACAGAGCCTGGAGATAGTATTTCCTCTCCAAATAAATAGACAAATAAAACGAACGAAATATACCTATATTGAAATCGGGTGCCTCGACTTCGAGCGTGAATGTAAATATCCAGACTAAAGTGAATATCTAATTCAAGATCCTCCTATTTTTTTACAGTATAGTTCAATATATGTCTATCTTATTTTACAATCTTTGAATCTTATTACTTGAATATTTAGAATTTACATGAGGATTTAATTTTATAATAATATTGAAGAAGTTTTAGAAATATTTATAACCTTAGAATTTGGCAACTAGGTTCGGTAAAACACCTATCAATAAAATTGAGCAGAAAATATACAAAAATATACTTCAGTTCTAAATTTCCCCAGTGATTGGTCATTTTGCAGTAAGTCTACCTAAGCCAAATGGCGAAAAATCGTCGTACAATAGATAATTAATTATCAAAAAATGCTGGTGTTTGATCAATGATGGTGCAAATAACACTGGTCGGATAATTTCGGACACAGAGAAACCAGACTATTTTGTTTTATTTAAATAAGGGAGCCTTATTCTAGTTGCCCTTTCCTCTTACTTATTTGGAACTAATAAAATAATAACCGAATTATCCGAAAACGAGTTTATTTTTAAGGTTCAGGAGTTCCTTTGTCCTCTGGGTAAAGATCAAAATTTAAAGGTTAAGGCACTGATCATCAATGGTATGTTCAGTATTTAGCGTGGCAGCTCATTATTGGTTATAAATATATATAAAATGAAGTGTTAACATTCGGAACTTTGCCAATATATTTACGAATTTGTAATATATACCGTCTACCACTACTGATCCGTCTACCACTGAGGGTATTTTATGTCAGTACTGTGGTCGGTGCAAGCCGGATGCGGAATTCGTATCTACCAGCCACCGTTGGGATTCGAACCCGTTCACCTCATTGGAAGACGAACGTGCCTGAGCCATCGCGGCTCCTCGAATGAAATTTGTGGCTATCGATGACCATAGAATGAAATTATGAACCTAACTCGAAAGACAAGAGAACTCTTAGATTAAGTATTCGAAAAAAAATCTCGCCTCTGTAAGACGTTTTTGACACAGCCCACTCCCATTTGCGTTATATGATGAGCAAAACCATGAAAATCACCCACGGTTAAATCGACAGCAAGGGATGCAGCGAGTCGAGAGCAATACGTATAAAAATCGATCTACCTCTTAAGATTCGCACCTGACTTTCCTCTACGGGAGATGAGCGTGCTGCACCCTGAACCATCCCGACTTCAAAATAAATAAAAGTATTATGATAAATTAAGAATATTTGGTTCAATTTCGTTTGTTTTACAAATAAATAAAGATAACAAATTGCGAGTTAAGCTAAGGTAAATGTAAGAATTATAATTAGTTGCATCACTGATATAGGGATGGGGGAACGTTGAAGGACCAGGATCGTTCAATATTTGATTGAGATGCCTAACTTGAAGTGGACTCGACACTGGTTGAGAGGTTGAAATGAGAGGGATCTGCCAGAGGGGCTTGAAGATCACTTCAACCCTCTCTCTCAATATCATCCTCATACCCCTCTACCCTTGCCCACTGAGATGACGTAGAGAAAAAGTTGACACTACATAAAGGGGTGTTTGTGTGATCCAAACATCCAATCATTTGATCGTTTTTTTTTTTTTTTTTTTTTTTTTTTTTTTTTTTTTTTTTTNTTTTTTTTTTTTTTTTCAATATAGACTTGCCCTTTTTCATTTAGAAACCAAAATATTAAGAATATTTGTTCTAAATTCTAATTATTTTGCAGTTGAAGTTTTTGATTTCGATATGAAACCCTTGAAGCGGTATTTAGGTCAACATTTTAAAATAGGAAACCTCCTTTTTTTAAAGCCTTTATTACTAAGAATGTTGGACATTTAAATAGTTGGTCGAGGTCACCGGAAAAATGTGCGGTCAGGTCAAAAAATTTCTGTTTGAGAAAAAAGGTGTTCCGCAGTTTTATATTTCATACTAATTATGTGTTTGCATTAATTTTAAATATCTAAAATAAGTTATTGAAAAATGAAAAATAAATCTTAAGTGAATGTAGGATGAAGTGTTTAAAGACCCGAGAGATTTAATCGTCTATTTTGTGACAAATGCAAAAAGTAATATGAAAGTTGAGTTGTTCAAATGATGCCTTAAACTATCTCTGAAGTGGAGTATATAAAGATTTCTGAGGCAGCTCACGGTCATGTGACCCGTTGCCCCTGAAGGAAAGTTTCAAAGGGAGTATTTAAAACGGCATGTGTCTGTTTTGGCAATAATAGTAAACTATAAATGTATTTTATTTACACTTTTAGCATAGACTTATATGATTTAAAAAAAAATAATAATAAACCACACACGTTTTTGTTTCTGATATAGTTTCATACATATGGAGATTTTATTGAAAAAGGATTAATTTTTATTTATGGAAATTAAAAATTATTTATATTCTCTTATTTATATTTTTGTGACCCAAATTTTCTTTTGTCAGAAACTTATAAAGCAGGGATTTCAGGAAGCTTAAAAACGTGGCTTTTCACTGTTTTACAATAAGGCCTTCATATACAAAAGTCAAAAATTATTGTTTTAAAACCCCTATATCAAAAAGCAAACAAATTTACTATATGGATATTAATATTGTTTTAATATAAGACTTCTTTATAAAAAAGCAAACACATTTACTTTATGACTGCTATTATTATTTATTTAAAATAAGATCTCCATATCAAAAATAAAACTCTTACTCTATGAATGCAATTATCATCGTTTTGAAATAAGGCTTCTATATCTGGAAGCAAACAAACCTTCTCTATCAATGCAACTATAATTTTCTTTAAACAATGTCTCCATATCTAGAAGCACACAAACCTTCTTTGTGAATGCAATTAGAATTGTCTTAATATAAGAACTCCATATCTAGAAGCAAACTTTCTCTATGAATATAACTATAATTATCTTAAAATAAGGCCTCCTTATCTAGAACCACGCAAACCTTCTCTATGAAACTATAATTGTCTTAAAATAAGACCTCCATATCTAGAAGCAAACTTTCTTTATGAATATAACTATAATTATCTTAAAATAAGACCACCATATCTAGAAGCAAAGAAACTTTCTCTATAATGCTCATAATATAAATTTTTCTACGAGTGCTCTTAAAAGAAAGCCTTTATATCTAGAGAAGAAAATTAATATTTTTTTATTATTTACGAATGCTCTTAAAATAAGGCTTCTATATCTAGAGAAGCAAAGAAATTTTCTTTTCTCTTCTTTACTTTCCCTATGAATACAACTATGAATGTCTTAAAATAAGGTCTCTCAATCTAGAAGCAAATAAACTTTCTTTTTGAATGCAACTCTAATTGTCTTAAAATCCATATTAAGATGCGAACAAACTTTCCCTATGAATGCAACTATAAACTCCCTTAAAATAAATATCTTCAGGAATTCTTTAATATAAGGCCTCCATATCCAGAGAAGCAGAAAAATTTTGTCTATGAATGCTACTATAATTGCGTTAAAATAAGGCCCCCATATCTAGAAGCAAACAAACTTTCTCTATGAATGCTATTAAAATTGTGCTAAAATTAGGCCTTCATATCTAGAAGCAAACAATGTTTCTCTGTGAATGAAATTATCGTTATTTTGCAAAGAAAAAAAAAGGCCTGCAAGTAATTTTTTGGCATGTGCGCAATTATCACTGAAATACAATAAAGGTCACTATATTTAAAATGGAACAAACTTTTCCATATGAATGCAATTATGCATCATTGTTTTACAATAAGGCCGCCATACATAAAAGCGAACAAATTTTCCCTTAGCATGCAATGCCTCTCTCCAGCAGAGTTCTTAATGATATCAGCTGTTTCACAAGAGTTTTAACACATCTTTTTCTCTGCAGATGAAATAACATATAAATATAGAAAACAAGAACAGAGAGAATGGTCGTATAGAAGAGGGGGATGGGACGCATCTATAGAAAGCTCATAGATAGTCCTGCTATACAAACGCCACACGAATTTGGAGTCAATGAAGGCAAGCTGTTCTTGCCAGCTGACGAAACCCTCCCACCATTGCACAGGTCAGCTTCTGTGAGGGAGGGGGGGGAGTGCGACAAAACGATATTCGTTTGCTCCTCCTTTCGCCCATGCTGTGTCGTTCTCTACAACAAAAGGCAGCCCGAAATAGAACTCTGAAAAGGTTGACCTCCCCTTTTCCCACCCTCATAAACGCGAGGGCTTTACTTCATTAAGGTTTTCCCCAAGTTGACTCCAAAGTTTCCAACAACAGCTGTTTTTGATGCGAATTTCTAAAGGAGTAGTAGGAGAAAGTATTAGAGTCTAAAAAGGATGTCATTTCGGAGTGGTTCGAGGCTTATATGTTTTTTTTTTCTCCCGTTTTTCTTTTTTTTAATGAAGGCACTGTTATAATATAAATGTTATTATATGTGATTGGAAAATCTTCAATAACAAAATATTGTTAGATCCCCAAGTAGGAGCCGTTCATTTGAAAATTTGGTTTAGTAAGACATAGAGAGTAGTAGTCCAAAAAAAAAGGAAAAAAAAAGATGGCATTTCGTAGCATTTCAATTGCATTTCTGTAGGCGATAATTTAATAAACTTCTCCTTTTTTGTTTTTATTCCACTATAATTCTAAGTCAATATGGAGGAAGCTTTAAGATGTCGAAAACTTGTCTATAGATATGCAAACAAGATATCGACTATCTTCATTTAATAATTTAATTTCGTAAGATTTAGTAAGTAGGAGCCCCCCCCCCTACTCGAAATCTGAAATCAATACAATTAAATGGAAGAAGTTTTAAGTTTCTGAGAAGTTGTCAATACATTTTTCAAATAAGATTTTATCAAATGATCAAATAGCAATCCTTCGTTTGAAATTTTAGCCTGGTAAGGTATTTTTTATTTTATAACCGTCGTTGAGCAGCTGACTCAATTTTGGGTTTACGACTACTATTGTTCAACTCCGTAGTCTTGCAATTTTGAACCCAATCCAGAAGACAAGAGAACTCCTGGATCAAGAATCGGGAGAAATTTTGCCTTCGAGGAGGACTATTTGATGGAACTAACTAGCATTTGCGTTACATGGAGGGGAAGACAACGAGATACTCCCACGGTTAGCCTAACGGCAAGGGGACTCGAACCCATGATCCGTGATAACATTGAGGATATTTTACATCAGCACTGTGGTCGGTGCAAGCCGGATGCGGAATTCGCATTGATCAGTCGTAGTTGGGATTCGAACCCGGTTCACATCATTGGAAGGCGAATGCTCTATCCCCTGAGCCATCGCAGCTCTGGTAAGTTACAGTACATATACCAGTCTGCAAAGTTTCTATAAAATCAACCTTTTTTTTAAAATTAGTGTGAATGATAATGATACAAAAAATAAAATCAGCTCTCTGGTAAATTATCAACGTCAACACAACAGCCACGATAGTGACCCCTCTTTACGCATAAAAAATCTGGTCTAATTCCTAAAATTTAAATATGGTATAAAAAAAATACAAATACATTCAATAAGTAATCTATTTGATTATAATAATATTTGTTAAATTAGCATGTTGCTAGAAATTTTGGAGGAATTTTTTAAACAGTAATATCGTTCAATTTTCCCGAACCCTTCCTATATAGCAGCAAGTTAAACCAGATTATCGTGCAAATTAATTCACCTTAATTTATACGTAGGAATTTTAAAAGTGAGGCATTTTTCTAAGATTATTAAATAGAGCACTGTTTAAAATTTTTTTAAATTGCAAATAAAAACATTTGGGAATTCATTTTTAAATATAATAATGTAGATCAATTTACATCGAACAAATGAAATCAAAGTATTGTACTTACCGTTAGATGTTGAAAAAGCCATGCCCTCATTATGTTTGTGGCTACTTTTGGAAATATGCCTCTTTTCTTTTGACGTTTTTTACTCCTATCATCATCATCATCCTCACCCGTTCCATCACCAGACCCGATACTCGCATCACCTATGATAAGAAAAGAAAAAAAAAGTCATTAGCAAACTACCATTTTCATTTTATCTAAACTTAGCTTAGAATGAAATAAAATAATGACATTGTACTTGTGTACAATGCTGGAAAATAAATTGACAAGATTATTACAACTGTAAGTGTAACGACTTTTTTCGAAAAAACAATCTTGGTAAGGTAAATAAAATATAAATGTACAGAATTTCTTTTTTTTTTTTTTTTTTTCTTTTGCTAAACTGTNTTTAAAAAAAAAAAAAAAAAAAAAAAAATACGAAGTTAAGTACAATTAAAAGCATAAAGATTTTTTTTGTTGGTACTTTTCGATTAACTGGGCGCAAATGAAAAATCTCCAAGAACTATAGACCTCGGTCAACTTTTTTGTTTAATTTTTTATTTTTATTTTTAATACGCATAAAAATTAAATGAAAAAATTTAAAAAAATAGATATTATAAATCTAACCGAAAAGTATACCATTTTTTTTTTTTTTGTCTGATAAAAAATCTGACAAGGTTAATACAATTTAACAATAAATTTATACTTCCATTTATTTTTTATTTATTTATCCGGAAACAAATAACTTGGCAAGGTCAATATAAATGTAAAGATACAATTGTAAAGATTTTTGTCAGGCAAAAATGTTTACTAGGCAAATTCAAATAATACAAGAGTGAGAAAATTTTTTTGCCTGAAAAAAGAATATCGATAAGACAACTAGAAGCACAAATATTTTTTTTCTCGCCAAAAGTGTAACAAATGCATTTAAAAACACAACACAAAGTTTTAAAAATTAGCTAGATTTCTTCCGAATACTACTTTGTCAAACACGAACCCATAGAGGTTCGAAACCAAATCGAATAAAAAAAAGAAAAAAATACTGTAAAAGAAAAGTTAGCAACAGCAGATGCATACCAAAGTGACTCCTTCCAGCACTTAACCCTTTCATGGAAGAAGACGTCAGTGTGTGTGTGTTATTCAAAGAACATAAAACCCAAGAGGGAAAAGAGTTCGGGGAAAATCTAATAATCACCGTTCGGAGCCGTATTAGCGAATACGGCAGGAGAGAAATAATAACCTTTTCCTCTTATCGCATCGCGACTGCTTTTAGCTGGCCGTGGACACAAGACACCACATATGTGACACTCCTACCCCCACACACACATTGATAAAATCTGCCCGAGGGGGGCATCAGCACAAATTGACTAAAAGATCGCTTTTTCAAAAGCGGGAAAAGGGTTGATACTCTTGATAGAGAATCCACAGAGACAATGTAAAAAAAAAAATGGGAAGAAGATAAATAGCGTACACTACGTGAATATGTTTTTAGTTAAAAAATTAAAATTTAAATCCTGATGATGCCTGTACTAAAAACCTGAGAATAAATATTTGTGACCAAACCTAAAGATAACTAAAAAGACAACAAAAGAAATACTCTCTTTTTAAAAGCGTAGAAAGGTGTAAAGGTAGATAGTGACACAACTCAGGTAAAGAATAGAGCTCTAAACAGTGTAAAGAATAATATTTAGAAAATAATTAGTGTAAAATATGAATATA
Organism: Parasteatoda tepidariorum; assembly: GCF_043381705.1. NCBI lineage: Eukaryota > Metazoa > Arthropoda > Arachnida > Araneae > Theridiidae > Parasteatoda > Parasteatoda tepidariorum. Next base: position 19,708,215 of record NC_092211.1, read on the forward strand.
TTTGCAGATAAAATATTAAATTTTAAATCCTGAGTATGTCTACTCAGAACAAATTACAAATAAATAAATAAAAAAATTTACAAAAAATGATATTACTTAAATTTTCTGAAGACTACGGATTTCCCTAAATCGTAAAGGTCGCAAAATTAACAGTGGTCTGTTGGACTGGGACAACTAAAATTTAAATTCTAAAATAATTATAAGGTAATTATCCCTTATAAAATAATTATTAACCGTTATAAAATAATTATCAGTGGTCCTTCGGACTAGACAGATATCAATGTATGGGGAAGTGGTATGCTGTTTTTATTTATTTATTTATTTATTTTTAATTTTCTGGTTCGTTTTTCGTTTTAATCACAAAATAGTATACTTCTTCGTGACCTTTACTAATTCTTTGTTTAATAATTTTTCATTTAAATTAACTTAATTTCCCTTTTTTTTTACAATAAATAATATAGTGGAGATATATAAACAAACTAATGAACATGTGACTAATTTTCTCAGTTTCTACTCCTGCCAAGAATTAATTTTGTTTTGTTTACTACAAATTCATCGCTATTGGTTTGTCCAAATTATACAAATTGTAGTTGTAGATTTGGAATATTATAGAGTTACGGAGTAAATAGTCACACTTTTACCCTAAAGTAACTTGATTTTATAATATTTCTTTGTAATATTATTTTCCGTTATAATTAAAATATTAAATTATATTACAAGGAAATATAGTGCCACACTAAAGGAAATTATTTTAAGCCAATTAGGGGACCCACAATGAGGCACTATATGTAACTATGTAAGTACATATAATGTAATAGTGTGATAAATAGCGTTAAAATGAAGAAATTCTTGCTTAATATACTGCATTCATACATGGCTCTATATCTCCCCTTAATATTAACTCATAATACTATACCTTAGTACTACTAATAATTAACCCATAGTACTTACAAGTTTTTGGAATTTGTATTAGATAAAATCAGTTACACAAGGAAATAGTGTTTCATTTACTGAGCTACTCAATATGAGGTTTATCATTGTATTACCCCAAACATTTCATGTGAGAATAACTTGCAGAAATCATTGTATAAGAAAGAAGAAGGAGATCGCAAGATTTTATCCAGTTTGCATAACAGTAATTTTGCATTATCTTTGAAGTTTGGTAAGATATTCTTTCCATAAAGGGAAACTATAGTTCTCCCAAAAAAATAATTTAAATGATTAAATGGAAGAAACATAACAATGGAACATAAAAAAATATAATGGAACATAATGGAATTAAATGGAACATAAAAGAATAGTGAAGCTACCACCACACTTAGCCTAAGAATAAGTCTAAATTTTCAATTACAATTTTAGAAAGTAGTATTTGAGTTGATGTTTAAATCCACCAATTTATGTATTCATAGCATATACAGGTATCTTAAATCAGGCACTCATTGTGCGAGTTGTACTAAATCATGATGTCTTTATAATTCAGTTTTCCTAACTCGTACTTTACATTTTTTACAAAGTAGATTTATTTACTTTCCTTTTCGCCACTGGATAGTGTTGTAAAGTCTTAGACCGAATAGCTCGTTGTCACTTTACTGTACCTAAGCATCAGTTTTATTATATAAACAAATGAGCAAATGCTTGATAGATTGTCTACACTAGATGAGACACCAGCAAGAAGGTACTCAGATGAATCAGGAACAAGAAAATCGGGCATTTTGTCACTAGTCCCTGAAAAAGTCCTTTCTTGTCACATGGCATCGAATATCATACTCCAGGGAGATGATTCCTGAAGACGTTTCTGAAGAACAAAGATCGGTGACGTCACATCGGGATAAAGTTTTTCGGGAAAAGTGAGGAAACGCGATTCGGACAAGCTACGACACCAATAATTAGGTTGACGCAGAGACCGACGACGTTTTAAGGCCTTGAAAGATCCCGACTACGTGAACACCATACGGAACGCGTCTCCTCTTACATTCTTTTTCTTTTCTCTTCGAAAGTTTTTTTTTCTCCTTCTATGTAAAAGGAATTTTTATTTCTCTGGAATATTTTTCAAGTTATTCTTATTTCATTAGTACTGATATTTCTTAAGTCAAAATAAAGTTAAGCTATTTTTAAGTTAAGCTATGTAGAATGGATTTTAAAAAAAATAATTTAAATAGTGTGTTTTGGAATGACTAACCTTAATATTTTGAGAATTCATGCCAAATATATACATTTGAAGTTGCAAAATAATATTTCAGTAAGAAGAAAAAAAAACAACAACATGATATTGAAATCTAGAGAATCACTGCTGAAGAAGGTGGTACTGATAACATCGAAAATTGTTTGATTGCCGGAAAAACAGAGATCGAGAGATTTTTCATCCCTCCCTTTCAAAGGCGATTCGACAGATTACTATAGCGTTTATGTTTATTTCTCGCTTAATGTGCATACTTCCGTTTTGAATTTGATTCTGAAACTAAACATTATGAGTGGGTATTAACACTAGAAAGACGGAAAATTAGTAACAATTAGTAACCTATAGTTAGACAATTAGTAACCTATATTGTCCAAAAGCAGTCAAAATGAATGGATTGTGAAAGAATAACTAATGCGTAAAGAAATTTTTTAAAAATTAATTGTTAACATTTTTCATATTATTTGCAGTTACGTAACAAGTTATTAGTAAACATTAATAATAAAAAAATATATGCTGTACAAAAAGTCACAAAATTCTAAGAAATTGTGTCATTATAAACATCATTGTTTTTCTAATTGAAATTAAAAGCAGTCAAAATGACTTCCTTAGGCAATCTAGTGTTAAAGAATATCCTGTATTCCTTTAAAGATTGATTAAAAAATTGTAAATATATAACTTTAATTATTAATTTCATTGCTGCTACTAGAGTAAGCAGTATAAATTATTTAGTCATTATCTTTCACACAATTATTGCAATTCTACCGCGAATAATACTTCATTTTTTTAAAACAATTATTATTATTTAATAAATACCACCTAACCACTACCTGATATAATCAAATACAGTAAAAACTTAAAAATAAATTTTAAATAGCGACTACGGGTGGCAGAAATATAAAGGTTATAAAAATTACACCCCTTAATCTAAATTCTTCATTCCTGATCGGAATTTTTTGGATAAGTACAACAATAAACGCATCATGCAAGCCATCCTACTCTAGAACAATTTTCAATTATCTTCCAAGGCTAACTAAAAAATTTTCTTCTGACCAAAATTCGATCTAAAAAAATTTTTGATCAAAATTCTCCATAATTTCCATGCAGAAAGAAGCAATAACAGCTCAAAAACACATATACATATTATTTGGCACTTAGCAATTGGCAACAGATCGAAACTAAACCGTCCGAGCGGCCAACATTCCATCGTAGGGGTTACTCTTTCGTCTAATTAATCGTATCAATTAATTAGTGGACAATGCCATCATGTCAAATCCTCATTTAATCTGGAATTTCGAATGTCCAGGGACAAGAGGAGGATTTGTTTACGCAATTCTTCCATGGATTCCGAAGCCTCCAAATTCCTTCGTCCGTCATTATTCTAGAAAATGGCGGCAGAGACTAAGGATAAGAGAACTTGGGATTTTAAAGAGCTTAGATAGGATTCTATAGCAGCAATTTAATTTGAAAAATCGAATAATCAAGGGTCTGAAAAGCTTCGGAATAAAAGATTATACAAAATACGGTAATTAAATAAAAATATACAAATATTCTAAAGTATTATCATAGCAAATATATTATTTTTGCTTGTAATTAGAGCGTTAGAATATATATATATTCTATCGCACTAATTACAACTAAAAATAATTAGGAAATATTTTTTTTTCTCATCAATATTCAAAACTTGATTTTGTAAATTAAAAAAAATAATCTCTGTTGAATAACTTTTTTTTTAAATATAAATTAAAAAAATTATAGTTTGGAAGTGAGCCGTGTTTGGAAGATTTTAACTTTAAAAAGACACTAGTGTTTTATGTTGCATTTCATAACCATAAATTATTAAAATGATAAATAGAATAATATATTTCACTTATTTTTGACCTAAATTAATGCAAAATAATGAGAAAAAAAAAACATGAAAAATAAGTTTCAAAAAAGTTTTGCGTCAAGTGATTAAAATATTATTACACGTTAAAAATCGTATTTTATTAATTTTTTTAATTTTATTATTTATTTATTCATTTTGAAATCCGAGGTATCTAACAAATTTTTCGAAATTTCATAATCTTATTAATCTTGAGTAGAATTACCCTTAAATACTTTTTGCTTCAAACTATATTTTTATAAAATATTCAATTTCTTAGCAATATACAAAAAGATATAAATTCCAATGAAAAATAACAACTTCCAACATCTATTTACTTCTGAATAACCCGGGGACAATTTTTTCAGGGCAAAAAAAAATTCTCTCCCAAGGGCAATAATATCTTTCACTGAAAACCTTTTCAACTTGAATTTAGGCCGACTTTTAAGCCGATGTGTCAAATTTTAAAAAGTGAAGTTCTTTTCCTGTGGGATATCTCTCCCTTCTCCCGGAAAAATAAAGGAAATAAAATTGAACCTAAAATCACAAAAGGGTATGTTTTAAAGTTATAGATTTTTGGAGTTCTTAACCATTTACAGAATTTAAATAAGTAAAGAAATAAAATAATGACTTTTATTTATTCTATAGAACTCTGTTGTTGTCAATAACGATTCTTTTTAATAAAATTAGTTTGATTTGTGGTGGCTCAGGTGATTAAATTAATTGATCCCCCATCAGATTCGATAAGGAATCTCGGTTCACGATTTTTGGATACTGGTTGAAAGTTGGTGAATTTATAATGATTTTTTGTTGAATATTGTATAACTTCTGTTTAATCCTAGCTAAGAGTTGGTGAGCGTATTATAAATCTAGTTGAAACTTGGATATATTTTATTAAACCTTGGCTGCATATTGGTGAACGCATAACGAATTGTAGCTAAAAATTGGATAACTTCTATTAAATCCTGGCTAAGCATTGGTGAATGCATTATAAATCTAATAAATTGGTTATATTTTATTAAATCTTGGCTGCATATTTGTGAACGCATAACGAATTGTAGCTAAAAATTGGATAACTTCTACTGAATCTTGGCTAAGTGTTTGTGAATGTATTATAAATCTAATTGAAACTTGGATATATTTTATTAAATCTTGACTGAATATTTGTGAACGTATAACGAATTATAGCTAAAAATTGGATAATTTCTATTAAATCCTGGCTAAGTATTGGTGAACGCATTATAAATCTAATTGGAACTTGGTTATATTTTATTAAATTTTGGCTGCATATTTGTGAGCGCATAACGAATTGCTGCTAAAAATTGGATAACTTCTATTGAATCTTGGCTAAGCGTTTGTGAATGTATTATAAATCTAATTCAAACTTGGATATATTTTATTAAATCTTGGCAGCATATTGGCGAACGTATAACGCAATGTAACTGATAATAGGATACATTCTATTGAATCCTGGCTAAATTTAATGAAATAATAAAAATTCTTGTTAAAAATTGGATAACTTATATTAAATCCTGATTTAATATTTGTGAACATATAATGAATTCGAGTTGAAACTCTGATACTTCCAATTGAATACTAGTGAACGTATAACGGAATGTAGAGATAAAAATTAGATAACTTAGACAGAATTCTGTTAAATATTGTACGAATATTATAAATTTTAAATGAACACTGAATAAGTTCGATTGTGTCCTAGAGGGTAATTGGCAAATGTATTTTGAATCCTGATAAAATTCTTATTAACATAAATTGAAAATTGTTTACTATAAGTATAATTGGAACATAGTGGCGTTTATTTTTAATTAAACGTGAATAATTCCATGAGTAACGGTCAATATATCTTATCCTACAAAAAATAAGAAATACGTTTTTCTTCGAACTTAAACAAAAGAAAAACAGAATGCAAAGCAAAACACATTATTGTAAGTTTATTTTATTGAAGTGTCGATGTGAGTACTTCAAAATACTTAGTACTTAAAATTTTCTAAAATAAATGATAAAGGAGTATTTTTATTCGGCTTTTTAGTATTAAATAAATTAAGTTTTGTTGAAATCAATTCTTTCATTAAATATTAAATAGTTAACACTTTAAGACAATTGCTGAAATATAAACGAACATAAGTCAATAAAAGAATTTTTAAGCCGACACTAACATGTTCTAAAGCAGTTAATTCAAATACAAAAGAATGCTTATAAGTAAGAGAACAACTTTTCTGGAAAAATCATCGGAGTAACAACGACTCTAGGCATGTAGTTCCACCTTTGCGTGGCAGCCATTACAGAAAATGGTAATGGCTCAATGAACTACAGAACAATAAGCATGGCTAAGACATTCAAAGAAGCATTTGCAAGCACTGCGTGAGACGGAGAACTTAACAGTTACAGTCGCAGTTACCTCTTGGCCATTAATTAATGCGACGACAAATGGCCATACCCAATTGCTACCTAGGGAGCCATTTTAAACCACAATAACTGGTAGGGGTCGAAATTATCAAAATCGAACCCTTTTCCTCCTCGTAATCGTCTGCAGTCGTAGGAATGGAGGCAAATGCCTCCCTTGACACATTCCTACCAAGCCTTTTGCCTAGGAAGATTATCGCCGAGGTCTTCGCTCATTGCTGTGAGCATCTAATGATTGCATAAAGCAGGAAAGAGAATCACCTCTTGGAGAAAGGGGAAGGTAGTGTCCGCCCCCTCTATAAGTATTCCGGAGGGTGTGATTCGGTTTTGTAGTGTGGCTTCCATAAATATTTGCCTTTCTGGTTCAAAGAAGAATATTTAAATTGGAAGGCAATGGCGCTTGTTACAATTCCGTAAGGGATCGTTATTATTCGAGTTTTTCTTTTGTCGTTGTCTTCATATTCCTATTCTTTTACTTTATTTTACTCTTGTTAAACTGTTTTTCTTTTTCTTTCTCGTGTCGTTTGCGAACGACTATTCGGAAAGGAATGTTGAACAGTTGGCTTGGTCTCTCAGCGCCGTTACCACGACAGTTTTATGGCAAACATAAAGATAAATAATTTAAAAACACTTTTTTTCTGACAAGTTGAATTATAATTTATTTGAAGATAATTGCTCCTTTTTAATTTTTACATTTTTGTTACAGTATGTTTTATATAATAAATTATACACTTAATGTGCAGGTTAACCTTTCGTAATAAGAAATTATAAGAATGAAAAAAAATATATATATGAAAATGAAACGGTTTTTTGAAAGAATTTCGCCCGTAAAAGAAATTGAGTAAAAATGATAGAATAATGAGGTAATAAAAGAACAACAGTAATAAAATTCGATTGTATTTGTTTATCATTATTTTTTAATGGGAGGGGGCATATATTTCTAAGGGCTTTATGCAAGGCTATATTCTATACTCTAGATCTAACTAGACTTCAAATAAACAAATAAATAAAGGAAGAAAAAGAAAAAAAGTTCTTCAAATAAATAAATAAGTGAGATAAGAAAAAGAAAACCGTTCCTTAAAAAAAATAGATAAATAAAAGAAGAAAAAAACCATTCTTTTAATAAATGAAGAATGAAAGCAAACGAAAACTGTTCAATACGTCAACGAAAGTACACTCAATTACACGAAAGTACACAACGAAAGTACGTTCAATACGAAAACTGTCAAATACATCATGAAAACCGTTTTTTTTTTTAAATAAATGAATAAAGGAAGAAAAAAAAACGTTTTCCAAAAAAAATAAAAATAAATAAATGAATAAATAAATAAATAAAATAAGAAAACGAAAACCTTTCTTCATATAAGCAGATAAATAAATGTAGAAAAAGAAAACCGCTCTTTAAATAAATAAATGAATAAAGGAAGAAAAATAAAACAGTTTTTCAGATAAATAAAACAGATTTTTTATGAAGCGTATATCAAAACCGATTGCTGCTTGTCATGCTTATTTTTACATTAGAATGTTATTAATTAAATTTGGCTTACGAGGACTGAATCAATTGATTCTTCGAGGTACAGTTCAATGGGGTTAAATTACAAAATTGTCTGAAAGATTTCAGAGAAAACTAGATATGTTGTCAAAGATAAAAGAAAAATTCATGTGAAAATAATAGTAAAATCTGGATATGTTTTCAAAGATATAAGAAAAACTGGATATGTTAATAAATATTAAAAAGAAAAAGCGTTCAAAAAATTGGAAAGGAAATTGGATAAACATTGACAATTCCATACAACTTTAAAGAGTGAAAAGAATTTTCAATACATATCATTAAGAACATTTAGTAAGAAAACATATTGTTTATATTGATTTAATAAATATTGTAACAGCAAATAAATGATATGCTTAGCGTATATTCTGAAAGCCATAAGAAAGTAATAAAAAATGTACTTATTTAACAAATATCGTAATAAAAAAAAAGATCATTTATATTGAAATGGAATTTCACCTGCAAGTCTTAAGCACCTTAAAACTCAATATCGCATTTTCAATCATTATTTCCCTCATCTGAAACGCGCCTATTGTTATCTGAGGATTTGGCAAAAGAAAATTTTCCTTTAATATTTCAATTAATGCCTTCTTTTTTTTCTCGTTCCATTCTTTTATCAATATCCCGTGCTAAAATACGAGGGGTGGATGGGATTATGCTGATGAGTACCAATAATCGTCAAGCGAAAAACGTTCTTTTCATCTCTGATATATCAACTAATGCCTTTTGTTTCTTCACATTAGAGCTTGTGTTGGCACACATAGGCGCGCGCCAAATCGTCATTTATGTTACTTTTAATCAAAAGGTAACGATAAGCGAGGATTTATCATAACTTATCTTTCCGAACTCATCTTCCTCGGAGGAGTTATTTTTTTCCCCTTCGTTTTTTTCTTTTACCGTTCGCTTAATTTGGTTTTGAAGGATGATTTCCTTTAAGACATTAATGACTCAAATTGATTTCCTTCTTGAATTTTAGTCATTTTTTTAAATAAAATTTTCTTCCTTAATAATTTTTTCCTCGCTCATTCTTCTTTTTTTATTTTTTAAGTTCATCACGGGAGCTTAAAAATAATCTTTAAAATGGGCTAGGAGTGTAAAAAAAAAAAGATGATTTGTCGCTCTAATATATTAAAAACTCATCTTTAGTGATTATATTTAATGTAAAGATGCTTGAATACGTAGCATTTTAATATTTTAAAAAGAAAGAAGATGGAGAAAATGGCAGATGTTTTCCTTGCTATGAATAGAAAAAAAATATATATATATATATATTAAGCAAAGCGTAATGCGATTTCAATGTAATTTAATTGAAAAGTAGAAAATAAAGAATAAACTGAATCGCAAATTACTATTCAACTTATTCAAATAAAATGCGCGCAAACGCTAAGATAGTAAAGTTACATTTTTTTAAACTATGTTTTAAATTTAAAGCAATTAAATTTTACCTTTCAACTTATTCAAATAAAAGAAACGTAAACAATGAAATAATAAAGTTAATTTTTTTTTTTAAAATTATGATTTAAATTTAGAACAATTAAAATTTTGAGTAAATTCTACGAAAGATTCAGAAAAGAAGATCAAGAGGGAGTACGGTTTTTAATGACGATTGGATTTCCATTTTGATTACTAAGTTTTAACAAATCAGTAACGTGAAAAGTTGGTTCTCCCCGAGAGTCCTTATACAGTGAAGTTAATACACTAGTTTGAACGAGTAATACTGTTAAGAGGACACTATACCCGGGTGAAACTTCACATGGCAAATTCTGTTCACGTTAATTTAGAATTAAAAGTATAAAAAAAGTGAGTTTAATCAAACCTGCCATGAAGTTTTATTTGCTGGAAAAAAAATTTCATAATTTGTTTTCATTTTCATATTTTCAAAATTTCTTTTCATTATTTGAAACTCCATAGCTTACTGTAAGTATGCATGAACTCATTTTTTCCATATTTTAAATTACTAATACTGATAAAAGAGAAATTGCGATGAAAAGTTTCTCTCGAGGTATAGTGTCCTCTTAGTCTCTACACCGCGTACAGTTGTGGAAAATTTGAACAATACTAAGGGTCAACGTAGTTTTAAATGGTAAGGAAAATGATTGAGAAGTCTGGAATTGTAGGAAATTTTAATAAATGGACTTAGTTATTTATAAAAGCATTAAGAAAGCAGTGATATATTTTCCGGAGAAGACATTATTTATGGAATATAGTTCTGATCAAAAACGGCATAATAGATTAATTAAAGGTATAAAACGCTTCCGCATTTAAAATCAAAGGTGCGAGGACCAAACAAGAAGCAGAACAAAAAGAACAAAGAAAATACCTCGCAGCTACCACAAATGGAAAGGCAGAACATAATAGAAACTTTCTTTTTTTTACTCCACCCTCATTTTGCAGAGAAAAAGAGAGAAAAGAGCGGAGCCCGTCAATCAGACCACTAATGGGGTCCCCGAACGAGCCACGCGTCCAAGTGTCACCCTGTCCATTGTTATCCCTAAAAGTGGTCAGGGTTTTCCAAGTAATTGTCAGGATACGAATTTTTTTTTCCTTTTTTATCCTCTCTTCCTGATGTAGGAGACGCGGCCCTAGTTACTAAAAAAAGCGATACATGTGTCAATGTGTGACACGATTGACAGGAGGATGAACAAAAAAAAAAAAAAAAAAAAAAAAAAAAAAAAAAAAAAAAAAAAAAAANAAAAAAAAAAAAAGAGAAAAAAAAGAATTAGAGCCCCTCTCGCTGTGTTATAGTAAAGTGGTTGATGGGAGGTAAAATTATTAAATTAATCTCAAAATAAAACTAATTATGCGTTACTGGTAAAAGTTTTTAATCAATAGTTGAAATTTAAAAACTACTTTTATATGAAGGAAGAAATTACAAGCTTGTATATCCATCACAGCTTAAGTCAGGAAAATATATCGATTTTCTTACAAATATTGCAATGGTGATGTTTCACTAAAAAATTACAAAAAAAGCAATATATGAGTCAAATATTACACGATTGACAGGAGAACGAGAAAGAAAAATAAAAAGAATAGCGTCGCACTCTTTATTGGGGTAAAATGATTTAAAAAAAATCTCAAAATAAAATTAATCACTCGTTACTGGTAAAAGTGAATAATCAATAGATGAGAATTAAAAATAATTTTTATATGAGAAAGAGAAAAATTGAGATTTAACTTTTTACGTCTATCATTGCACATTTTAACGATGTTTTTTTGAAGCTCTGTCGCAAAAAAAAAAAAAAAAAAAAAAAAAAAAAAAAAAACACAGCTTAAGTGCCTGATATTTGAAGCAATACGATGATTTTAAACTATGTATGTATAATCTTGTCGTGAAAAATTATCTGGACTTTAGAACAGACAAATAACTTAAATACTTTAAAAGTTATTAATCTTGCATTTTCCCACCTAGATGAAAATTATCAAAATCACTTAATCATTTTTGAAATTTTTTATGAGCCCAAGTAATGCAGTAATGGAGTAAGTTTTTAAACATCAAAAAATTATACCACAAACGCTTTTCATTTTCGCAAAACTGTGGCTTTTCTCCATATTGAAATTTGGCGCCATTGTCAAGAAAAGCGTAGACAGCGCTGGCTTTAGATAGGCTAAACTTGACCCAACAGTAATGAGTAACAGTTGCAAACTCACAGCAGTTATAAAAATAACATATTATTTGCAAAAAAGCATAATTTCATAATACGGCGGAGACTTCGAACAACAGCCTTAAAGCCAAGTGGTGGCTAGGAATTAAATAATTCCATTAATTTTAAACTAAAAATAAATAAAACATTATAGGTAACGATGAATAATCTCTGAAAATGATATTTAAAAAATAATGTATTAGCGAAGAATAAAAAGTTTTCTCGTTCGCGAATTGTAATAGATATGACATTATCAGCCAAATAAGACGTAAGCAAATGACAACAAACTGTAGATACGGTCGCTGGATAAAAATTAAATAGTTAAAAAAGTGAGATACATCATTGCGGAGGAAAAACGGTATATTAATGAAGAAAAAAAATTTCAGCAAGACACGGTATGAAGTAAAAAATATTAAAATAATTCACATTGCATTAGTAAAATGCGAAAAACTTTTGATTTTTTTTTTTTTTAACAATTAAAACAAGCTATTTTGCAGATTAATTTCGAATTACCCTAACGCAGTGTTTCCCAAACTTAAAACTTTTGTGTACCCTTTCTAAATTTTTCGTAAAGCCGTGTACCAATAATAATAATAATAAAAAAAAAATGAATGTATTTTTTACTATTAGCAAATTGCTAAAAAGTTAAAAATCACAACTGGCTGTTAACACAACTTATTATTAACTGTTAACTCTGCAAAAAATAGCCAATAGAAAAATATGTAATTCTAAATTTTCATGGCTAGCTTTGTTTTTAAATAAAATTATCGCTTGTTGCAAGATATTTCGCATAAGAAAGCGTACCCTGCTGAACTGTTCCGTACCCCTGGGGGTACGCGTACCACACTTTGGGAAACACTGCCCTAACGGATTTAGAACTTCAACAATAACTAATAAATTTTGCATTTGCCAATTTCAATCGACCCTACTCCACTATTTTCTTGTCATGCTATCTTTACGTTAAACGAAAAAGAAGAAAATATGATTTTATTCTAAGAGAATATTTCCTATAGAGCAACAACAAAAGAACGATAGGAGAGCCTTTTCTATTCTACATGCCTGGTAAACTCGACACAAATGTTGAGTAACGAACACATAATGCTCACCCCTTTTGGAAACCCCTACTACTCATGGGAACGGGAGAAGCCCTATATGGATGTATGAATGTGTGTTCTGCATCCTGATCAATTGCCCATGAATAATCCAATCAAATGGGGGAGAGTGTATAGAGAACTGAAGGGAAATGAGGAGCAATCTTTCGATGCAGTGTATAGTCACGTCCGAATTTATGATTGCCTCGATTTTTCTCTCCAAATAAGACTGCTGCTTTAAAATGAGAGAAAAAGTATTGTCTGAATCTTAGATATTTGATTTGTAAAAAAAGTTTCTTTCTTTCTTTTTTTTCTTCCCCAAATGAAACAATGCCAAAAGAAATGAGCTGGAAACGTGTAAATTATGTTGAATTGAAAACCATATTTCAATTTTAAAATGGGAAAAAAATCCGTTGAGATTCATTTTATCAAAAAAAAAAAACAAATTTACCAAAAGAAAAAAAGGCAGAACATGTAAGTTACGTTGAATTAAAAACCATAATTCAATTTTAAAATGAGAAAAATAAAAGTATTTCAGATTTATTTAGACCAAAAATAAATTTGGCAAAAGAAGTGTGCCAGAACATGAAAATTACGATGAATTAAAAACCATGTTTTAATTTTAAAAAACGAAATTTTTTTTCCTGATTTATTTTGATCAAAAATAAATTTTGTTTGACCAGGTACAAAAATATTTGTCTTATTATGTAGCATTTCAAATCATAATTCATCTTTAAGTCTCAAATAAAACCCGATTATATTTAACTAAAGTGCTTAAATTTTTTTTTGCTAAATTAGGAGCACATATTAGCAAATATATTAGCTGTGGCTTAAAATGAGACCATGTCATGTTTTTTTCGAAATAATTAAATTGTACCAAAAAAAAGTGCCAGAACATATTAATTACTTTCCATTACTTTAAATGTGACATAAAGCTATATCGGATTGAAAGAAAACGCTTAAAAACAAGAAATGCTGAAAAAAATCCGCTAACCAAATGCGCAAGTGTATAGTTATTATTATTTTTTTTTTAATAATAAAACTATGCTAAGAAATGTTCCACAACATAAATTAAGTTTGAATAAAAGCCGTAAAAAAAGAAACAAACAGTGAAACAATTTTTAGTCAAATAATAATTTACAAGAACACTTCCAAATAAATTGAATAGCTGCAGCTTATTACATAAATTGTTTATTAACTTTTTCAAAACGCTTAGTTTTCAAAAATTTTTAGTTTAAATTTTACACTTGAAAACCAACTTTTAGAGAAATCTTGAATTTAAAAATTATGTGACTTAGAATATTTATTGTACGTAATTGTTAAGAACTTAAGAAAGTATCTTTATACAATAGCACATATTATAAATGATTCCAACAAGAATGTGAGTCAGTTAGTTTTATGATTCCTTGAAAGAATATTTTGAAATGTTTGTCAATTGTTAAAATTACTAAATTGATACTTAAAAAATTTACCATTACTTAAATCTTTATTAACAGTTAAAGTAACGAGGAATTAGTGAACAAAGTGAAAATCAAAAATAATATTTTCAATTTCACAATTTTATTTGTAAAAATTTTTTATTTACATTGTGTTGTCAAGTTATTTTAATCATTAGTTAGGACAAGGCTTTAAAATGTTCTAAAAAAAGTAATTTTGCAAAGCAGAGCGGTAAATTGAATCACTGTAAATGAATTTTATTTATTTGCAATATATTTAATAGTAAACAATTCTAAAACAGTATGATAAAAATGTTCGATTACAAAAGAAATATTTTTGATTAAAAAAATTTCCAAAACATACAACTTTAAAATAAATTTGTTCATTAATTTTAAGCACAAGAGCAAAATTTCTAAATTCAGTTTTAAATTAAACACTAAAACGTAGCAAAAAGTATTCTTATTTCTCATAACTATGGAAGCTAAAATCAGTTGTGAAAAATCCAAGTTACAGTCAAGTCCATATCTACTGCACAACACAAGAGAAAACAACTTGAATCAAGTTCCCCAAACAAGAACATCTTCACTGCGGTGAAGCTTTCTCTCTCACACTGCGCATGCGCGCGTCTGAGCCAGAGCACCTGTAGCACGAAGGCCACCCATTCGCCATGGGAGTGACATGAACCTAGTGACGCAGGCACACGTAGGCGGGATCTGAGAGGTAGTAGGCGTGGCTTAAAGCGATGGGGTCAAAAAGTCACATGAGTGGCACCGAGTGCGGTGCATATTAATTACTCGGGGGATGGCCCTGTCCCGCAAGACGCCTCTACGGGACTTCTTTCGACCCCCACCCCTTCCCCGGGGAATGTGACGTCATCAAGTAATTTATGAGGGTGCTATGAATGTAGGGGTTGATAACCATTTACAGGTTGAAGAATTCCAAAGAACTACTATTCACAACAATTACACACTCGAAACAAAAGACAATGGTGAATTAATTAAGAAACTGTAAAAAAAAAAACGTCATTAATAGTACTTCCATTTCGGATAATACGCTATTATAAAAATGATATCTAAATTGGACCAATATAAATGCAGTTGACAGCTTTAGGCGATATCTAAATGATTTTCAACAACACTTCATTATCTTAAGTGAGAATAAAGTGATCAATTTATGGTAGTGGGCCGTCTTGAGGCCAGCGGCCTCTTTAATTTTTCAAGTAAGATTTTTTTCCCCGCTCTTGAATTATCAATTAAAGCTATTGGTTAACTAAAATTGAATTAAATGTAAACTTACACTCTTTTAATGTGTCACAATTTCTTATGCAATGTAAAAACATTTTGAGCCCAAACAAGCTATTTATTTGGTGCAAGAATTCGTTCCGTGGGGCCCCTATACGGTTCCTTGCAAACAACCCCTGTTTATTCGAATCAGGCCCTGTTAAGAATGTTGAATAGCATTCAACCAGGATATCGTGGAACATTTGATGCAGTCTTAATTGGGAGCTTAGTTGAACGATAAGTCGTATTTCTTAAACTTAATTAAACGTTACGGTGGTCAAACCTAAATGGAAATATGGTTCAGTTTAGCACCTTATTAAAAGTGACGACTAATCAGCTGTATGTACTGGGGAGAATATTTTTTTACAACATAATCAAATGAAAAATGTATTCAAATTATAAAACAACTAAATTATAAACTTCGACTATAATTTGATCCGACCGTAAATGAAGTATTGTATAAAGGTTTTTAGAACTAATTAAATTTTACAACAGCTTTCAGATTTAATGATGAAGTTGAGTGTTGTCCCTTATTTAAAGTAAATAAGTTAAAATAAATAAATAAACATAAATAATAATATTGCTTATAAATTATTTCATTCTTGACTTCGCTTTTAAACAGTTTACAATAAATTAGGATTTTATTCATATTCATAAAAATACATTCCGTACTACAATGAACTGTTAACGCATTCCATTTTACAGTGTACGATAACAACATTTCTAAACTAAAATAATGAACCACGTTGAACCTCGACATGGAGTTTAAATTATTACCGTACTACTGCTTCAAATTATTGCCTTTATATTGTGCAAATTAATTTTTTTTTAATTTCAAGATGCTATGTCTAAACTTGACACCTTATTTAGATCGAAGCAAATCTGCACTATATTATAGTTCAAGCAAATGACTTTACTGTTCTTCGTTGAATCAGATTTTCGGAAACTGTCTTGCTATATAATGCCTATTAGAAGATAGTATGTAATTTAATCAATATAATTTTATGGTGTAATTTTGATTGTCTTATTTGAGTAACAATGTAATTACTAAATGTTTATTCAACGTTGAACAGAAAAATTAGTTCTAAAAATTGGAGTGATATTTTAATTTAATGAGCTCTAAAATTTTTACGTTGTTAGAAATTTATAGCTTTTTGAACCCTTATTTCAGTGCTCCCCCAACAATTGGAACGGTCAACGTTTTTATAATTTTAACGCGGCCAGTTGAAGAGGAGGGGGGCGTTGATTGTTTATATTTTAGGTGGTTTTAATTTAATAATTTTCAAGTAACTAAGATTCAACCAACACATCGTGGCGTTTCTGCACTAGACTAGATCATGCGATCGGACGCACTTCATTCGCAACGCTGTATCGGATAAATTCGAAAATTGTTATCATCTTGAACAAAGAAGACTAAGATTCAACAAAATACACATTATGGCGTTTCTGCACTAGATTATGCAATCGGACGCACTTCATTCGCAACGCTGCATCGGATAAATTCGAAAATTATTATTATTTGGAACTAAGACGACTAAGATTCAACAAACACATCGTGGAAATATTTTGAGTATTATAGGGGGGAAAGAAGGAAAAAGAAGAAAAACTCCCACGAGAGAAAAATTCCAACAGCACATATGGATAAAGACAACAGCAGGAAGTTTTCTTAGGGGTAGAAAAAAGGGACGGTAGAGCCAAAGATTCCTCTCTCTGTTTTTTTAAGGCAGATAAAGATCGTTCCCTAATCTTTAAGCACTTGTGCAATATTTCGGTCTTACGCAATCTCTTAGTCATAGATTTATGAATAGCTAATACACTAATAGCTACATCTACTCGAATTTTGCTTTTACATGTCAAAAAACTTGTTTTGCAATAGAGTTTGAACCTTAATTTTGGTTTACTGAAAAAAATATTACATTTACTTTAAACATTTGATTGTAATATGCTCTTGCAACTATTTCATTTGTCAAACCCAAAATATTGGCTTAAGTTCTATAACTGATTGCGCATGATTGGTATCAAATATATATCTATAAAGTGTCTATAGAGATGTTGAAGCCAGAGGCTGAACTATATCATTTGACTATTATCATCCAATCAATGTAAAAACCCAAATTTTTACATTTCTCCTGAGTTTTTGGGTATTTTAATTAAATTCCCTCATCTCTCTGATCACCCTCTCGTTCAAACGGGTTTGAATAAAACTAAGGCTACTGCGTACCTACCAAAAAGAAATTTCTTACAATTTATGTTATACGCTAGAAATAGATTCAATAAAACTATTTTATTATAATTTTTTTTATATAATGTTCTTTAAAAAAAACTAGTCTAATAACCCAATTTCTGACAATTACCCAATAAACTAAGTGCATAATTATATTTAGGTTGTTACTTGTTTAAAAATTTAATTCGATTCAAAAAATTACAAATCAGAAATAGCAGACGACTTGTTTCAAGCGCTCAAAAAATAGGCGCCCATTTTCAAACTTGTCAGACGTAAATGAAAAGAAACAAAAGTGATTTGAAATAAAAACGTACAGTTAAGAACGAAAAATAAAAATAATAAAAGCGTCGGCCACTTTGTCGTAACTTATCTTTGACAACTTAATGTTTTTATTTCAAATCGCTTTGGTTTCTTCTCATTCACGTCTGGCAAGTCTTGAAATTGGGCGCCAGTTTTTTGAGCGTTTGAAGCAAGTCGCCTGTTATTTCCAATCTGTAATTGTTTGAAACAAATAAGTTTTTAATAGAGTAACACCCGACCGCTTCAGTTTCTTGGGATTATTTCGGCCCCTATTTTTTGAGTGCTTGAAACAAGTCGCCAGTTATTTCCAATTTGTAATTGTTTGAAACAAATGAAGTTTTTAATCGAGTAACATCCGACCGCTTCAGTTTCTTGGGATTATTTAGGCGCCTATTTTTTGAGAGCTTGAAGATAAGTCGCCTGTTATTTCCAATTTGTAATTGTTTGAAACAAATGAAGTTTTTAATAGAGTAACACCCGATCGCTTCAGTTTCTTGAGATTATTTCGGCGCCTATTTTTTGAGTGCTTGAAGCAAGTCGCCTGTTATTTTCAATCTGTAATTGTTTGAAACAAAGTTTCTAATCGAGTAACACTCGACAGCTTTAGTTTCTTGTCATTATTTTTTAATATTTAAGTTATTTTATCTATCTTTTTTTTTAAATAAGCAGCATTTTTATAGTAAAGAAGCAATAAAAAAAACTTGATTATTCCCTTCAAATTGGAAGAAATCACTATAAAATAAACAATATTTTAACCATCATACGACTCTAATTGATTCAATAGTTGTTTACGTTACACACTAATTGAGTTTCCAGAGCCCTCTTTGGACTCGCATTAAGAGACGATTGGCGAGCACTCCTCCTGTCTCAAATTGCATAAAGCTTACGGGGAAGCTGAGTTCATTAAAACAATTCTCCGGAGGCACTTGCTGCACGATTTTAAATTCACACAGCGCTGGGTTTTCAAAATTAACCTCCATTTATTACAACATCATCGGTGCGGCGATACAAAAGAGAAAATCAGCCAGGCTTGGCGCGTTTTTTTTTTCTTCCTCTTTTACTGATGTGCACTTTAAAGGGGCCCATTTTTGTCCAATTTGAATTTAGAAGATGCTACGGGGGGTTTCGACAAAAAATTGAAGCCATCTGCCGAGCGGTACAACAGGCCATAGTGTTCACCGTCTTTTGCAAGACACTGTAAAAAGGGTCCTTGGTTAAAAAGCATGAACATGCTTGTGTATGGGTTTTTTTTCTTCAATAACAGCTAGTTTGATTTTTCGTGCACCAGTGATGATATTGACAGTTCTGAATGTGAGGGGGGGGTTCGTCTAAGTTTGAATAGTACTGCTGCTCTTTTCTGTTAAAATTATGAAAGAGATTTCACGAAAAGGTATTTATGAAAGGAGCAAAAGTGCCGGAAATCGTCAAAAGTTCGAAAACAACATAGTTGAATTTCTGTTGCAGTTGACTGGAAATTGCGATCAAAACAGCAATTTTTAAGAGAAACAGAATTTTTTTTTTTTTTGATACGTGCTCAAATGAGAACAAAAAGTTTGTTTTATTGTCAAAATCTATAAAAAATTGACGGAAAAAAAAAACAATAATTAACTATAAATAAACACATGAATCTTTTAAATAACAGTCATAAATAATTATTTCAAAAATAGTGATATATTTTATTTCTTGAAAAAGATCGAATAATTTGTTACGTATAGATAGATACAGTATAATGTTTTATATGCTATTACGTGTGTATATATATACAGCACAGATAAAAATTAGTAAACGGATAGTCGGGCGTCATATGTAGCAATGTGTTAAATTTAACTATGTTTTTATACAATTCAAATAAAGCCTCACGGAGCAGAATCAAATCATTAATCAGTCTGTAGAATGTATGAAAAAAATATATAATTTAAAATAAATGAGTTTTCTCGTATAACTTACAGCAATGGTTAAATAGTACTTAAAAAACTCAAATGTAACATAATTTATATATATATATATA
>NC_092211.1:19728218-19757386 GCF_043381705.1 Parasteatoda tepidariorum
CCTATATATATATATATATATATCTTAAAGTGTACGTAAACATTTTTGTAACTCAATAATTATTTATTGAAAAAAAATTGACCAATATTTGAAAAAGATAAAGATTTCGATTTAAAAACTATAATTAATGGTTCATTCATCTTCAATGTACAAAAAATTCTATTGAATAAGAACACTGTAAAAAATTTTGGTGTATAGTTGTCAATATTTTTGGTGTTGAGATAAACTGTAATTTTTTGCAGTCCATATAATCACGTTTTTTATTTACTTTTTACAGTTGTAGTTTTATTTATTTATTCATTCACTTTTCATTGTTTGCTTACTGGCAACACGTAGTTTGCCGTGCATTATAATTAATTTATGGCTTCATTGCAAAATCATCTCGTTTAAAAAGCAAGCATATTTTTAGTAACACATTCGCCCTAATTCTTTTTAACAATTCCTATTTTGTCAATTTCATGTAATTTTTTACAACAGTTATGTTTTTGAAAGAGGCATTTTGTTTGCCTCAATATCAAAAATGTTGGCAAACATACACCAAACTTTTTCACAGTGTAGTTACGTTACGCTGTTTATTAAATTCTACTGGACAAATAAAAATAAGGTTTAACAAAATGACCACATGATTTTCGAAAGAATTTGTTAAGGTTTTCTAATCTGGTTAGAAGTTTCAACTCTAAAATTTTCCCAATCCTATAATCAGTAATTTAATAGTATTTACTGTGATCACCCTCTGAAAGTAAAAATGGGAGTTAAATTTGCTCCTCTGCCTCTACACGTAGTCTCTCATCTGATTCAAGAGCGCATGCGCGAAGTTCTGTCTTTCAAAAATAGTAACGCCTAGTCTCCAAAGTGGGGGACGGAAGGGTGAAAAGAGAAGGTAGGGAAATAATAATAGTACGAAAAGGGGGTCGAAAAAAAAAGGAAAAATAGAAGAGAGAATCAGCGAGCGTACAAGTTTGGGAAAACCTGGAGAACGCTTTCTGGAGTTTTGGGAAAGCGTCCCCCTCCCCC
Source organism: Parasteatoda tepidariorum (assembly GCF_043381705.1). NCBI lineage: Eukaryota > Metazoa > Arthropoda > Arachnida > Araneae > Theridiidae > Parasteatoda > Parasteatoda tepidariorum. Next base: position 19,729,233 of record NC_092211.1, read on the forward strand.
TTTAGTAAAAGATGGACCAGCAAGGTTCCAAAGAGAGAGGGGAGGGAGGGGAGCTTGTAAAGAGATTGGGGTAAGTCGGGGGGATGAGTAGGGGCGCAAACAGAAAAGAGCAGTTTGTTAGTGTTTCCATAGCAACGTAGGTTGTATATCTGCAAGCTAAGCATGATAAATGACTATGCAGGCCCGCATTTTCGGGACTATCTGCAACGAACCAGACAGACCACGATCGCGGCTTTGGGATGGGGAGAAGAGAAGGGGAGGGCAGAAAATGGAAGAGAGGGGGACCTTCCAGGGGTCAGGTCTCTGCCACTTTCTAGCTACGGGGGTGGTTTTCATAAGGTCCATTCATACCTGGATCCCCCTTTCATCCCCGCCCAACTGGAAAGTTTGGCTTTCTGAACAAAATGTATGTGCAAAATGAACAAGAATGAATAAGAATTGGTGCAGTGAAACGAATAAACAGATTGAAATCCTAAATATTGGAACTTTATGGGATTAAAGAAAACTGTCGTTTTAATCAAGAATCTTAGCGAAAGAAAAATTAAAATGGCAGTTTAATAGATTTTGAGAAAATTTGGTTCTGAATATTAGTATTTAGAAAAGAGGTAATAAAACCTCATTATTTAGATCTAGCAAAATAAATTCCTGTTCTTTAGTGCAAGCTAACCAAAATATGCTCTCTTACTGCAAATGTGATTATTTTTCAAATTTAACTACACATATTCGTTCGCTATATCCTTTTTATTAATTACGAAAAGAAAATAAAAAGGTAAAATTACCGTGTTATATGGTGGGGACGTTTCCGTTAAGGAAAAAAAAAAAATATATAATTCGTATTAACAAAACTAAATTAAACGGTTTTCAAAATACTAGTTATTAAAAATTTTGTTTTCATTACCACATTTAGTAAAAAATACCGATCTGAAAAGTAATTTTAATCGAATAAACAGTTTTTTAAGTTCATGCTATAAGGTATCACCAAATTTTACAATATTTACCAGTTTTTATCACATATTATAAAAACCATATTTTATTTCTAATTTTACCAAAACCATTACCAATGCGCTTCGGAAAAACTTTTTGGTGCTACCACAGAGTCAGAAACATGGTAAATTTTACTATGTCCTGGTAATATATACAACTATGATTTTTTTTCAGCGCACAATAAAAGTTTAGTAAAATAAAAATAAAGGAGAAATTTTATTGAATTTGAGAAAATTAGCTTTAGAATATTAATGTATGGAGAAAAGCATTTTTTTCCCTAATAGAGACATTATTTAAGAATCTGATTAAATTTTTTGTTATTATTGGGTATAATATGAAAAAAGCACAACTACTTCCACTTACTAGGAATAACATTTACCTTTTAGTTTAATTAATAAACTGAGTTTTAAATATGCTTACTAAATTCATAAACTTCGGTAAAACAACAATATAAATTATTTCCAAAGGAACTAGACTAATACAATTCCAACCTGGCGAGTAGCGACTTATAACAAGACACTTCGTTTGATGCTTTTACTTGTTGCTAGAAATCAGGTTCGCAGAAAATGCTGTTTACTAGTTAAATTTAGTAGGAATAACACGATCTGTGACGTAGGCTATAGTATACCCAATTGCAGCTAACCAAAATGCACTCGATTGACGTTATAGTTCCTAAACACGCGAGCATTAAAATTTGATATTTAAGAGAATATACGAAAATTATCTGCAGAATATAGAAAAGCATCAGATATTTTTATGAAACATATGACAAATTGTCTTCCTTGAAAACTGCAACAATTAAGGACTTGAAAGAATAAATAATAATTGTTAGAATAATTGTATAATTGTTAGAAAAATAATAGATTGTTTTTCAAGTCATTAAAGTATCCATTTTCTTCCGTACAGGAAAGATAGATTTAAACAATTTTATCAACCATAATGTTGGAATTTCGTTAGTAGGTAACCAGCGAAATAGTAGTTAATGAAATTGTTGGCTTACCTATCCCATTTTGATGCCGAAATTGATACTAAAACTACCATTAAAACTGCTAATTTTGTTGATGCTTTAAATTATTTAGAAACTGTGTAAACATTCTTAAGGTAAAGGGATGTAAATGACACAAGATTTTCTTCCCTACAAAATAAACAATAAAAAAATCGTGAATCAAGAAAATTGTTTAACATTTACCCAGTACAAGCTTTAAAATCCAAATTAACTTAAGCGTAATTATTCTCTACATTTTCAACTTCTTATAAAAAATGTACAATTTCTAATTATGGATATTTTAGTGTAGTTTGATTAGGGTTAAAGCAGAAATTTTTTTAATTATTTTTTTAGCTCCCAATATAACAAAAACCCGATTAATCGAATAAAATTTTCTAATGAAGGGTATTTTTGTGTTGTTTAATTAAAGTTAAAGCAAAGTTGTTTATTTATTTTAATCCCCGATAATACGAAAAACTGATTAAACGAATAAAAGGGTAATTTTGTGAAGTTTGATTAAGTTTTTTTTGTTTTGTTTTATTCCCGGTATTGCGAAAACTTGATTAAGCGAATAAAATTTTATAATGATGGATATTTTAGTGCAGTTTTAATAGGGTTAAAGCAGAAATTTTTTATTTATTTTCTTAGCTCCCAATATAACGAAAACCCGAATAAGCGAATAAAATTTTCTAATCATGGGTATCTTTGTGTTGTTAATGATGAATATTTTTGTATAGTTTGAATAGGGTTAAAGTAGTAAAGTCTTTTTCTATTTTTTCAAATCCCTGATATTACGAAAACCCAATTAAACGAATTAAATTTTCAGTTTTAAACGAATTCGTTAAACCGGGGAAAGACTGTAATTAGTATACATGTAAATAGCCACTTTTATTCTTTATTAATAGCTCTAACTTTCTTGCCTAGTATTTATTATACAGATGAAACAAATCTATCCAATTTATCAATCGCTAAACACCGCCTAAAGATATCTTGAAGATAATCGGACATTCCTATGAGGGAAAGAATCCGTTGCGGAGATATAATCACGAAATATCCGGGACGGACAGCAGAATCCGGCAGGAGATCAAGAGGAATTCTAGGCGTTCCATTGCGGCATGTGACAAGAGGAGACGCCCCAACCTTCTACATAGAACAGCATCCCGATCTCGAAAAACCGGTTTTTTGTTTCTTATGTTATTTCTATCTTATGTTATTTCTAACATTGAAATCTTCCTTTTAAATTTTCCTCTAACAAAAAATAAAGAAAAAGAAATTAATGGTAATCAATTGGAAAATATTTATTTTGACTTTCCCTTTCATTCTGGAGGAACTAATCGAAAAATATTTCGAATGATGTTTTGAAAATAGCAATTAAATTAATGTTTTTTTTATTATTTTTCATTTTAGCATTAATGAATTTGATCATCGTTAGTTAAAATTAAAGGAAATATTTCTCATTTCTATCAGTTTTTCTGGAATGAAGCAAAATTAAAAGGGAAATAATTGGATTTGGATAAAACTCGAAATTTTGAATTATCAAATTGTAATGTTGCCACGCCTTAAGGAAAATAAAGATTAATTTCTATGTATGAATAAAAATAAGTTAAAATTAACAATTGAATAGTGCAAATATTGAAGTCTATTCTTGTAAAAATATTAATTTTATATTATTTAGAAACATTATGTCATTTCAGGAAGAAATTAATGGTGAAAATATGGTAATTCAAAAACTGCTTGAAAAACATGTTTTTTTTTCTCCCCTTGCTTTTAAATATACGTTTTTAATGCAATATTAAAACGCATAAGCTGTTTTAAGGAATAAATTATTCAATAAAAATTAATCACAAGTTCTGAAAATTTAAAATTAAAGTTTAACAACCGTCTTAAAATAACTTTTTTTTTAAATAATAATTTGTACTAAGAAAATGTTGCTATTTGATTGCAGCCCATAAAAAGTTCTTATAATTTGTTGACTTAAAGTAACTTTTGAAAAGTCAATTATATTAACCATTGCCATTAAAATGTTACCGTTGGAAAGTTGTTCTCATTAACTAGTGGTTTTGAAAAGTTTTTATTAAACAGCTTATACGTATTATACTTAAATGGCTTCAAAAATATTATAAACGTTTATAAAAATTTGGCACATCTGTTTACCATTTGAGTCACTTTTATTTTTAGTACTTCATTTAAAAATTAAAAAAAAAAGTACCGTATTTTAAGTAACTGACCTACAATAAGTAACTGATTTAAATCTGAACCAGGCTTGGCAATAGTTAAAGGAAGAAACTGGGAACATAAATATGTGCTAATAATTCCTGATATTAGAATAAAATAAGCAATCATTTTCATTTATATCAGTTCTTAGAAGACTAATTACTAATCTAATTGATTATAATTTAAATGGAATTTAATACAAAAGCGCATATTAGAAGATATATTGTTCCCACTATTAGTATACAAAAGCAATCTAATTTTAATATTGAGTAGTAGTTGTGCATTTATACCAAATCAAATAACACCAGTTATTGATTTACAATAGAATTGGTTGGAATTTGAATCGGATCGAATTTGGCATACCCTAAAAGTCCAATAGCTAAATTACAGTAGAATCGATTATAATTTGAATGGAATTTGATATTTCTTAAAGTGTAAAGGTTAATAAACGATGAAATATTGCTCCCGCTATTAATATCGAAATGCAATCTAACTTGTAATATGGAGTAAAAGTTATGCACTTATAAAAATCCCAGATAACTGCAGTTATTGATCTGCAATAGAATTGGTTGGAATCTGAATTTGATTTGACATTTCCTAAAGTGCAAGGGCTAATATACGAAGAAATATCGCACCCGCTATTAGTACACAATAAGTAATCAAAGTAGAAGGCCTGGGGCAATACTTTGGGAACATAATGTCCAAAAGCTTCGGACAAATGGAGGGAAAATTGCTGGCAGGGGCCTAAGGGCGAGGGAAAAAGGATCTGAAGGCGGGAAGGGTGGGTGCCCTAATACACCCAAATCCCTGGTAATTTGTCTTTGTCTGGTGTGGAGATCAAGAAGGAAGGATTTTATGCGTCTGCTTCCACAATCCTCTCCCTTTATCCCCATCCCCGGGGATCTTGATCCTCTACCTTTCCCCCATCTTTTCCTTCCTTGTTTGTTGGTAAATATTGATTCGAAAAATTTCAAACCATTGCTACGTTCTTTCTTCAGACAGCTGCCTTGTCGGAAATTTTCAAATGTTGCATCACGATATTGTTTAAAGTTGATGCAGACTTAATATGATACCAAGTTGAGCCATACTATCCTTCAACAGCTTTAATACAATACCAAATTGAACTATAATAGCATTTAATGTTATTGTAGCTTTTACAGAAAACCAAGTTGAATCATATTATCCTTTAAAGTTGCAGCAGCTTTGATATGATACCAAGTTGAGTCATAATATCTTGCAACAGCTTTAATACGATGCCAAATTGAACTATAATAGCATTTAATGCTATTGTAGCTTTTACAGAAGACCAAGTTGAATCATAATATCCTTCAAAGTTGCAGCAGCCTTGATATGATACCAATTTGAGCCATAACATCGTTTAATGTTGTTGATTAAGTTTAATTATGCAACATTATTGCTCGACTTGAGTAATATTAATGTTCAATTTGGCCTCTTATTTAGGCTGCATCAAATGTGCATGTCATTGTGGTTCAATCTAACACTGGTCTGTTGAACCATTTTTTCTGAGAGTTTATCAACATGCCATCAAAAAAATTAATACTATAAAAATTTTTTTTTTTTTTTTTTTTTTTTTTTTTTTTTTTTTACGAAAACAAAATTTTACAGGTTCCTAAACAATTTCAATGAAAAAAAAAAGAAGAAAAAAAAACTATGACTTACAAGTTTTTTAAGTAAATTCCGGACCACATCTCTTTACCTTTTTGTTTAAGGCTGATACAGCAACTGGACCAGAATGACATGCTATGCTCCATATGCAAAGGGTTAAACAAGAGTTACTTTTTTTTAAAAATTATTTTATACACGGATTATTATTTTTCTTAAAAACCGTTGTTTAAATAAAAATATAAATCTAGGAAGCAAACTGAAGCAAGAAAAGCAGTTATACTTGATTTATTTCAACTGAATTTTTTTTAAAAAATACATTGTAATTAAGTTTTAAGTAGAAATCAGCGTAAAACGTAAGTAATTGTAGTATAAAATTGTGAAATTGTAATCCTGAATAGACTCTGCATCTCATTGGAACGTTTTTCCTATTTCCTAGCATTCTTATTTTATTTTATTTACTTATATATTTTTGAAAAACATCAAATTTCTAGGCAATTTTCCAGGGGGGGGGGTAACACAAAAGTATAAAAATAAGCAGTACTTAAAAAGCCGCGACTTGAATTTATGTTCTTCTAATTTTAATAATATTAAATATTCTTTTAATTTACACAATTTGTTAATGAATTTTATTATATGTTGCAGAAAACTGAGAAAATAATATTTAATAATTTCTTAATTTAGAAGTAAATATTCGGTAAGTGCACGCAACCGTTTTATTTGAATCAAAATCTTCCGGCACCGATGCTATCACATTAAATGGATATTATTACTAGAGATGATTACGCAAAACTAATAAATATTTATCACTTACAAATGAAGTATTTATTCGGAAATTTAGTACGACAAATTATAGAGAAATGAAAGGAAAAAAAATCCATGCATTAATAGATAACCAATAAAAATTTTAAAATACTTCTGATACTCAATTTTCCCGAATTATCAGGTGACCTCTTTTGCAGATGACTCGTTTGTAAGATTTAATAATAACCTTAGTGAATTAAATAGTCGTTCGCAAAGTAGGCGAATTGCGATAGGTGTGTCAACTTAGAATTCGCATTCAATCTCTCATTTGAGTCATTAACGATACAAAGAGTTGATAGCTAGTGAACTTAACGAACGGTTTTTGGCGATGGAAGAAAACAAATAGTGCAGACAGATGTTAACATAAAATGTAATTTTAAATTAGAGAATAGGAAAGTAAAAAGTATTAATATGCATTTTTTTTGTATATTTAGTAGGGTATTTAAAAGAGGACTATCATTAAAAGAATGTGATTAAAATATCCAGGTGTATTTACTCATTACTATTGAAATGCATTCAAAATTAATTGTATCTCTTGAATCAATCAACGACTTTTCTAAATGTTATGCGTTTGATTCAAATCAGTTTATTAATAGTAAATTAATTCAATCATTATTGATAAGCACACTTTATTTTATTCTAAAATACAGGTTCTTTATTTATTTACTTATTTATTTATTTATATTTTTCTATTCAGATTTCAGATTTATTTGAATGTATCCTTCATTACAATTATAAAATCTTTAAAGTAACCAAAAACAAACATGAAAACCTTTGAAATTATCTAACAAATACATTCAGCTTCAATATTTGATGCATGTAATTTAATTTACAGTAGAAAAATTATAATTATATTTGCAATTGATTTAGTAGAAGTTTCTTAGTGAAATTTTTGAAAGAAAAAAAAAGTGATTTTTCGAGTAAAGATCTTAATTTTATTTATTTATACAATATACAACATTAACATGTTTAGCTAAGTCTTTACATTTCGCAGATTTCATAGCATGAAGTTTTTTTGGTATGAGTATTTTTGGTGTGTGGAAGAAGGTTTTGTGTGGAAGAAAGTTTCAAGTGAATTTGGTCTTAAAAAGCTTGTCTTTAGATATTAAAAGGCCAAAAATGCAAACGCTTCGATGCAAACAGTTCAAATAAGTGTTGGGGAATTGACAGCTTGTGGATAAGACATAAAGTCAATGCAGTTATCTTATTTTCTCAAACACATGAAATGGAATTCTTTAAAACTAAGCAATCCCTTCTGCAGAGGATCAAAATTGCGATAGTATGTCTTCGGATCATCCTCAGTGCTGTTCCCAGACCGTCGCCAATAGCCCATTGTGCAGATCTAGTGCGACGTAAATAAAATGCCTGTCTTAAACTAAACTTTAAAGTTAATTTACTAAAATGTAATTTTAGATCCTCCATTTACTCAGACTCAACTGCTGGCGAAAAAATAAATAAAAATGTAAGTATACTAAAGATGTAATTTTAAAACTAATAACCTAAACTATACCTAAAAACCTAAACTTGAAAGCTAATTTACTCAAATTGCAGAGCCTTTATTCGCTTAACTTTTCAACTGTGTTCAACATTTACACACAATTATCGTTCTCGGACAAAAAGAACGATAAAACAAATGTAAGAAGCTAACTAAAGCTGCACCAAATATTTCGTGAATATACAATTTTCAGTTCGAACTAACACCAGATAATAATTCCTTATTTCACTCTGTTTTCCCATTTTGTTTTGAGTCTGTCTCGCAGAAGAGCTTCGAATATTTCTTGTTGCGGAATTGCGCCATTTGCACCCAAATCTTGAACTCGGTCCAAGAGAGAGTGATAAATGATTGCGCGTTCATCTACTTTGATCAGATCATATGAGATATGCGATCTTCTTAGATAAGATTTTTTTGACCTCTATACATAAGGAATTGAATTATGCGTAGAGCTTGGAATTCTCTGCGCCTGAATTATTTATGGCAGAAGTTGTTATCTCGATTTTATAGATTAAAAGTATCACAATTCTTCAAACAAGAGGGATAAAAGTAATCCGAGTTATTATGTTTATTTATTGGATTGTTTACAATTAACGACGAAGTAAAACCGAATATTAGAAAGAGTTGAGATCAACTTGAGCAAGGACTATAAGTTAATTCAAAATAAAATATCAATTTTATTTCTTGTTCATTTTTTTATACGCTTAATTTTGTGTAAATAATTTACCGTAAGGTTAAAAAAAGAAGAAAAAAAAACTATACTTGAAAAAAGAACTTTTTTGAATAAAAAAACATTTCAATTGTGCACAAAAATGAGCAAAACCTAGGGAGAATTTTGAATAAACGAATTTCATTGGAAAAGAAGCCAATCAATTTTTATAGATTATTCAATTATGAAGCATTAATAATAATAATTAAAAATCATTATAATAATTAATCATTAATAATAATTAAAAAATGTATTTTAGCAAGATCTTATTATTAAAAAAAATTCTTTGGGAAAAAATATTCTTTAATAAGAATTATTTAAATTTTCGTTAAAAGTCGAAAGACTCACATCTAAAAGAAATAAAGAAAAAAAAAGTTTTAAAATTTACAATGGTTCAGTTCAGTTTCAAATTTTCCGACCTGCTGCATTTTACTAAACCTAGTCAAAACTTTATGTTTATTTTTACTAAACCTATACCCATTAAACTTCGCAAACAATAAACATTAAATATCTCGAAGAGTTACAACTATAAAATATCAACCGAATTCTAAATTATAGAAACAAGATTAAGACCAATGAACACCAAACAGGGTATTAGATTATCGAAATTATTTATGGTCTAAAATATAAAATGCAAAAGAAGTAGCATGAAAATATTCTTTTGCATTCATATTTAAAAATTTCTAACTATTTGATTTTGGGAAAATAATTTTTTTTCATTCATATTCAAAAGTTTATAAATACTTGATTTTGTGAAATAAAGAAATTTCAAAGCTGAATTACTGTTACTATTAGATCTAAATAACTGAAAATTTGAAAGAAAAAAAAAATTGTTCAGAAGTGAGCTGCATTTAGAAGATTTTACTTTTAACGCAGTAAAAAAAAGACACCGGTACTTCAAGCTGTATTTCATAACTATAAATCATTAAAAAGTCAAATACAATATTTTTAACTTATTTTGATATAAATCAATACTAAATGATGAAAAAAGTATGAAATATATGTATAGTATAACTTCTGCGTCAGAGGGGTAATGATCACTACAGTTTGTATTGCTATGTTAGACACGTATCGAAACATCTAAAAATATTGCTCGATATAATCAAGAATATTCCTAATCTAGAATTTCAGTATTTATTTTTCTAGAGATTAACCCTCATAGGATACTTGGTTTGGAGGCACCAATTGCATTTATTATTTTTTTTTTATATACTTTTCATCGATGTCCCTCGCTCGCATTTCAGAAAATGCAATTTCCTCCATTTTCCCCAGAAACGTCTGCAGAGTTACTGCATTCCTATCCAACGTTTAATTTGTCCCACGAAGCGAGAGAAGACATCTTTTGTGAGGAAAGGGCGGCCCGCGGCGAAGTTTTGACAGTTGCTGTCAGGGCGTCTAGGGCGGAAAACCCGATTAAAACAGGCGCCGCCCCAGCGAGAGAGAGAGAGAGAGAGCTGGGGCAATTCGATCTACAACTGAAGAGGAATAAATTTCTCTCGTAGGGCGGCTTAGTTGTTTGCATCTTTTCCCATTTTAAAAGCTGTCACAGACTATTTCTGGAAAATTCTGCCAACTATCTTCTCATCGACACGTTTCGAATGGAAATGTGATTTAAGAAAATCCAAGACATGCAAAGAATGAAATAAGCTTTTGGTAAGGTTAGAAATTCAGAAATCATTCTAGAGAGTTGCCGATGAAATTCAGAAAGATAAGGCCATATTCATTTAAAGAAATAGATGAGGAACAGTTGGGACTTTCTGTATTTGATTGACCAGATCTGTTCAAATCCGATTTTTTTCACCATTTCTTTTATGGTTATTAGTTTTGAATATTTTAACCATTATGATATAAATATTTATTTTAACAAGAAGTAAATCTAATTAGTTTCTGGTTGCCTCAAATAGATTTGTTTATACAAATAAATAAAGAATAATATTTGAATATTTATACTTACAATACCATTAATTGGTCGAAATTCAACCCTTATTAATTATAGAATTTTGAACCATTTCTTTGTTCAAGTTTTCTGCACCATTAATTGTCTATTTGGAACTATATCAATATTTCTTAAGAATATAATTCGACAATATTCATTCTTAGAAATCAAATTAATCAGTTCGATACCTGAATGTAATAAAAATAAGTATGAAAAACATTAACAACAGTTTGAACTCAACTACAAAAATGATATGTTTAAGAAAATGGATAGTAAAATAAGATTTAAAAAAGTTTATCTGTTTGAGTAGTTTGATTATTTCATCTTTTAAATGGATTAATTGTGGATTCATTTGGTTTCGTTTAATTATTTGGTCATTCTTTGGTTGATTCGTTTGATTTGGCCAATGCTAATCTGATATTGTTGAATAAATTGCAGATAGATTGCAGAGAGATGGAAAGAGCTAATATCACTTATAGAAATATTGTTTTGATCTCTTCGGTTATGGCACTAATCCAACAAGAATTAGTCTTACAGACATAACTAGAATTAGTCTTACAGACATAAGACTTGCAGTTACTAGTTCCACAAGTGCCGGTTTTAACTTTATTCTAATTTCTTAAAAGAAGCTTTTTTGCCCATCTTTGTTATGCTTAAAAAACAGTCTAATTTAAAATTATCAAAAAAAACAACCGTCATACATTTTTGATAAAATTTTCGCTTACCCAACAACCAGCAGGAACATGACGATCGTGAAATCGCCCAACAACCTATCAACAACATTATCTCTTTCACATATCAAACACGTGACATTTTCCAGTCTCATTTTCACCATCGCAGAACCCCACTGCCAAAAAAACATCCGAATATTATTTCGCAAAAGTAAAAAATTCATGTCTATGGGCGATTTTCCTCCATACCCATCCATAAGCATCAGAGTATGGAAGGAGAAGTTGTTTGTTGATTTAGGGCGCACATACCCATATTTCCCATGCGATGCCCTTTTCCACCTTCTCCGATATAAATAGCAACAGAGATGCAAAGGTAGAAGGATCTTATCCTGAGATTTCCTCAACCCCGCTACTCAATCTGCTATATTGCTCAATCCGTGGATGCATGCAAGGATTGGGTTGCGTCCACCAGAGGCAAAATGGCACGCACACACATATTCCTCCATCTAAGTTTTCAGATCTATTGATATCAATGCAGTTTCTAGAAATTTTCCCCAAGGAATTCTGAATATCAAGAAATATTGTGAAAACTTTGTTTTTTGGAAGTGGGGACTAGTGATTTGAAATCACGGGCTTTTTCTGACGTATGGCAAGAAAGATGCATTTTTTTTTGTTATGGGCCATACTTATTACCGTTTTTCAAATTTCAAACGTCAACAATATTTGCAAATTTTTAAAGATTTTGATTTTAGACTGTGGCATATTTTTAATAATATAAGGGCTCATTTTTTTTCTAAAAAAAAATCTACTTTTGGGTTCGCGACTATCTATGTTCAACTCCCTTGTCTTGTAGTTTTTAACTCAACCTCAGAAGACGCGTAACTCTTGGATCAAGGACTGGAACTTCGTTGAACACTTTCAGATGGAATTAAATCTCATTTGAGTTACATGGAGAGGAAAACCAAGAAAACTACCCACGGTTAGCCTGAAGGTTATGGGATTGTAACCCAAGATATACCACCAAAGATTTTTACGCCTAATCTGTGCTGGACAAGCCAATGTATTGACCAGCCGTTGCTGGGATTCGAACCAGGATTACGTCATAGGAAAGCGGGTGTCATTTCATTGCTCCTGACCTACCGCTAAACCATGTAAGCTAATTTTAATCCCGGCGTTGAATAGTCGACCCAGTTCAGAGTTTACGACTCTCAATGTTCAACTCTGTGGTCTTTAATTTTGAACTCAATCTGGAAGACAAGGGCATTGGGATAAATTATCCTTCGTGGTGGATATTTTGATGGAACTGACCCGCAATTTCGTTTCATGGAGAGAAAAAAAACCACAAAATTATCCCACGGTTAGCCCGACGACATGGGAATTCTAACCTAAGAAGATTCGAACTACTCTATTCACTGAGCCACAGCGACTTGCAAAAAAAAAAGAGAAAAAAAATCTTATTCCTTGCAAATATCAGTAGTATTTTACAATGTGTCAGGGAAACCAGAAAAGTTGTCTGTGTTTTCTGACCGCCTAATATTTTAGGCTTATTAAAACTAGTCTATATGACTTGAAGCTAATTAGGATAGATATGAAGAATTACTGAATCAGACTGAATTTGTTTAGAGTTATTGCCATAAGCCTTAAGGTCATTAACAAATAAGCCGTTGCTACTTTTGGGAATGGCAAACTGTCTGAAATAAATCAATCTCAATGATATATTAAATATCATTAGCCTTATTATTAAATAATTAGCCTAATGATATTTATATTATTTAATAATTAGCCTTATTATTAAATAATTATTAGCCTTATATTATTATATTAATATATTATATTAAATAATTAGCCTTAAGGCTTGTGATTTCACTACAATAAGCCTAAAAATAGACCATCTAAAAATGACTTCCAATCAGCTTGGTGCGTTGAAAAAAAAAAAGGATGGCAAATGTTTGAAAAGAGCTGGTAATTCAATTAGCCAACGACATACAAACATGGATATTCTCATAATAATCAGAGGGTTTTAATGTATTAGCTGATTACGATAATTAGATGGTGGTATAGGCTGATTGCCAGGATCAGGGTTAAATTAATTAATCCTTAATAATCATTTTGAGTAACATAAACCATTTTTAATTCTTTAAGATTCTACAGATCAAAGATGTAATAAAATAAAATTTTAAAAAAAACTTTTAGAAAAAATGATATTTATTACGAACATTTATTTATAAAATAAAAGTATAATGTTTTACAGAAATGCATTATTATGCTAATGATGACAATTCATTGAAAAAAAAAATCTATTATACAATACCCAAAACCATTTATAACATGGTTTCAACTTAAATGCATTAAATTAAATCTACAGTCTTATCAGATAAATTAATTATTCAAACAACAAATGAATACATTAATTCTGAATATTTAAGGAATCTTATAATGTAGGCAATTTTGATTTAAGATTCCTACTGATTAAATTTAATGCCCTTAATAGCAAGGGAATCCAAAGAAACAAAAGGTATTTGTACTCTTTTATTTTTTCCTTCTTGAAAAGAAAGTAGAAAAAGAATAATTTAGTTTTCTTTCCCATGCACAGAAACGAAAAGTATTTCTTGTGCGTACATATTAAAGAAGAAGTATTTAAATAAAATAATGATTTAGATATCGTAATATATCTATTGGTGATGTTTGGAATAAATTGTTCGAAGTAGAGCATAATTTTGGCATTTGTTCAATTAAAAACATTGGAGTAAGTGTAATGTATTTAAGCTTTTAGTAAATTAGAGTTGAAAGTTGATATTATTATTAGTACTTTGTTTAGAACCAGAGCAATTTAATAACGACTTAAAATTTCATAAATGTAAAGATGAACCATTTTCTTTTTGTCAGTTCCATTAGAAAAAAAAAAAGAAAAAAAACAGGTTAAGTGCTTTAAAATTGTCCATTATTTAGCTTGAATCTAAAAAATTGCTTATGCAGTTTATTATAAAGTAATAACACAAAGAAAATGTAAACGTTTAAGAATTTTATCTTTGAATAACAAATTAAGATTTTCTTAATTTTTATTCATAATTTTTTAAATATTGCCTAGATAATTAAAAGAAACGCAATTAGTGTCGAAAGTGAAGCAAGTTTCGAAAATTTTTTTGATAGTGTATACGATTGAGATTACAAATTCATTTTTATTCAACTTTTTCATCGATAATAGCAAAAAATAAAAAAATACAACAAAAAATTTGGTTTGTCGTTAAAATTATATCGGGCCTATTCTTTTTTTTCTTCTTCATTTTTTACACTCTTAATAATGGAATTTCGTTTATTTATAATTATTACAATTAAATATTACTTTAAGAATTGAAAAAAGTACCTAATAATGTCTTAAAAAATAAAATAAAATTTATTAGTGATTCAACTAGTATTTAAATGTGCTAACTCGGTATTAGTCAGTCAGCTATTATATTTCAATTTCTTTTAAATATAAATTCGCTTGAACATGCCTCAGTTTGTTATAAAAATATATCAAAAAGGAAGCAATAAATTGAAAGATTATGATTTAAAAAAAAAAATGCAATCTTTCTCACAAATTTGATTAATGAGCTTGTTTAGTTTTGTTTCGCTCATTAAAATGACGTAACCAAAGACAACTGTTGTCAAAGATTCTAATTCTTTAAGATTCATTGGCACCGTTCATAAACACGCTTGTCAATTTATATGCAATAATTTAATTCTAATATATTGCTTAAAGTTCTTCCAACGATTTCTTCACATGCAAGATTAATTCTGGAAGTTTAGAATAAAGCACCAGTCATTCACAATGCAGACAGAGAAGAAGAAAACAGAAAAAGCAACCAATCATGATTCCAAATCATGAGTTAAATGTTATACGTGTTTAGAATGAAAATAAAAAAAAAAATGGTTGAGAGAGCTTCAAGGCATTCCTGGAGATTGAACGAGCTTCACTTTTCCTCTTTTAATTTCACCTTTTCAATTCTATGGTGTAAATGCCTATTACTTTGGGAGGCTTATTATTACTCATGCGAATCTATTTGTAATTAACTTATCACACATTGTGAAGATTTCCATTATGTAAGGCCGACCAAATTCATTTTTCGAGAAAGCTTTCAGAATTACATAATTTGGTTGAGAAGTTGTTGTTGAACATAACTTCCATTGAAGCGTTTTTTTTCTTTCTTTTCTTCAAAAAAGCTATTTTAAAAGATGTCATGAAATAATATAACAACGATATTCACAATTCATAGGTTAAAATTTGTTCATTTCTAATCGCCTAGCATAAACACCTATCCCTAAGCAAGTAAACAAAAAAAATCAAATCAATTTAAAATATCTTTAATAAATAAATGAGTACTGAAATAACTCTTTGAAAAATATTCTTTTTTCCCCTTTAAATAGTGTAATTAGGTAATACATTACTTTAACCTTTTTGTGATCTATATACTATTTTTTTTTATTATAAATTATTGGAAATTTTGAGTATATTTAACCATAGAGTATGAATCAAATTTGTTGAAATGTTTATGCGATTTTAGTTGATCCATTTAGTTGAATATTGTTAAATTTGTCTTTAACTACATGTTAATTGTAGTTCATCTTCAAAGGAAACACGGCACAATTCAACACCTTCCTAAGAAGTCAGTAAATTTGTATGATACTGTGGGCCAAGAGTATTATTACTCAACGTTGAACCATTTTTCTGCGAGTTTATCATTAATTTAAATAATTTGAACATATAACATTTAAGAAAATGAAAATTAGAAAAATGCTTAAAAAACAAAACTTAAATGTTGTTTTTGCTGTATTTTTTTTTTAAATAAATTATTTTTATTTCATGACCACTTTTTAAATTTTTTTTTTTACCTAAACGATTTAAAACTCCTCATGCACCACAAAGTATAGCATGAAGCTTACAGTTGTAAGTAGAAAACAAAAAGAAGAAAAATTTACATGACCACTTTTGTAAATAATTTTTTAAAAAATGGCGAAATTTATAAATGTTTTAAGTGTATGGGAGCAGTCACTCAAAAAATAAAAAATAAAGGACGGTCGACATTAAACAAAAATAGATATTTTTACGTCTTTTTTCGATACGACACTCCATTCATTATTTTCCATTCATTCAAAATGAAAAATTATTTCAGAAAAACATTCTCTAAAATAGTACCCATAAATAACAGCGATAACACTATAAATCGCATCTTCAACGCAATGTCATCTATTAAATCCGATCTAGATAGTTATTTTTTCAACGAAACTGTAGCATAATTAGCGTTTCTTGTCAACCGTGCTGTGCTTGCTTTCAGCTCACTCTTGCCTTTTGATCTCAAATATAGCTTCTTCTCGGCAAGCAGCCATTTTTAAGTCTGTAACTACTCAGATGTTGAAGTGAGAACTCAATGAGACGAGAGGAACAGAGGAACTCTTTCAAAAACAGCCTTGGAAAATATGCTTTTTTTTTCTTTTAATTTTTCCTCCCCAAAAACTTTGTTTTTTGTCTGCTTATTTACAATTTTTTTTTTAAATCCTCAACGCCGTATCTTGTGACAGTTGCAGTTTAACGGCCATTAAGAATGTGTGGCACTGCTTTTAGAAGTAAAAAATATCGTCTGCTTTTTTTAAAGTATTTTCTTTATCTATTTTGAGATATTTTCCATTATTTTTTTATTCTTTCGTGTCAGCATGGTTAATCAGGACTGGTCTGTTATTCATCGTTTGGCTCGTTAAGGAAAATACTTGGATTTACAAGGGAAAAAAAAGCGTTTTTTTTTTTCTTCCCCCGACCAGTCTTCTGTCGATTCTTTGAAATGTGTAATATGACAGAAAGCCTCTAATGGTGGGACATTTGTGCATTTATTATATGAAAATATTATTTTTAAGTCATAAGCTATCGATCATACTAATTAGCTTTTGGAGCTTATATGATAATTATGAGCATTGGAAGTTCTGAATTTTATGCGTTCTTAATCGTCAGCACAATTTACTAGAATGTTTCTAAAATCGTGGATAATGGTAATTAAGTAAGGGTGAACAACACAAAAACAAAATAAAAAAAGTTGAATTAACATTTAAAATATATATATAATTTTGACATTCTCTATGAAACAAGCAAGGTTAGGTTGGGTTCACAGTGTTAGCCGGTGGCAACATCTCGCTGTATTGCGATCTCTGCGCAGGCGCGGAAGATAGACAAAAATCTAGCTAAAAGCTCTTGGGCATTATATGCATAGGCCAAGACGTAGGTGCTCATTGTCTAATTTATAATTTTTTTAAAAATATTTATTAAATCTATCATAAATAGAAATATTTCAATTTTATTCATAAAATCATCTTCAATTAAATTAAAATGTCTGAATTATTTTAAATAGAAGTAAATTTTTATATATATTTTTTTTCATTAATTTTTTGTGTAATAACGTTTTAGAAGTGTTTTATTTCTTTTTTTAATTAAACGCCTATTACACTTAATGCTTTAAATATTAAGACACATAATGTCTTAATGCAACGTGCATTGTTAATGTTAACATCTAATGTTGTATAAACATACATGTATATATTTAAAAAAAAACTGGTACTTTTATTGAAGTGTAATTAAACTCAATTAATATTATCAAGCTCAACTATAAGCTTAATCAGGCAATTATCTGTTGGACCTATTTTATTTAACAAAAATGCCACCTCATAATTGTCTTATAATCAGGCTATAATCCGGTAATTATCAGTTAACATCCTCTATAATCAGTCAATTATCAGTTGATATCAGCTATAACCAGGCAATTATCAGTTGAACATATTTTATTCACCAAAATACGCCCCATCATCAGTGCCCCCAATACTTTTCTTCGCCCTTTACGACACAACTGATATATCTACGTAGATGTACGGCTGTTAGTACTGAAATGGAAAATGATGTATGAGGCAAGAAGATTTGGTGACAATTGGAAAAAGATCACAATGGAGAACATCCCTCTATTACAGCAGAAATGGCAAAAAAGGGGAAGGATTTTTAGCGGTTTAATAACCGTGTATCATCATAGAAAGAGAGGAACGAAATGAAATATAATCTTCCGACTGGAGAAATAATAGAAGGTTAGCAGAAATATACATCATTATACTAGAAATGATGCTTTCCGGTGCAAAAAGAACAACCCTCTTCACGTTCTATGTCTCATAATCTGTAATTTGTTGTCACGAGACGGGCGCGTGCCCGTAAAGGAAAATTTCTCGCAATATAAATGGTGGGTAGAAACCAAAACGAATAATTAAGAGTCAATTATTTATAGGTTCTTTGCATTTTTAATTTTGTTATTAAAATGATTTTTAAGTTTTTTTTGGGCCAGAAAAAAAATTAGGGAATTTTTGCCTTCACATTTTCTGTAAGAAATATACAAAAAATTGGTATATAACATAGTTGTAAAATAATTTGCCACCCATAAAGTGTTTTGTTGTGCTTTATTTTATGGAAAAAAATGAGTATTTTCAATTCTATAGAATAATTTTTTGAAGTTTATGTACAAAAATTATGATTAAAGTTTTCTCAAATATATGTTCTGACAAACCTTAAAACATTAGCTTAAAATCATTTATTGAAATAAGGGTTTAGTTACGTTCAATTATTTAAAGAATAATATATATTTTAAAGTGATTAAAAGAACAAATTATTTGGCAAACGATTTTAGAAATAATTGGTTTTCAGAATCGTTTTTTGTTATTTTAAAATTAAAAATTCTATTTGCTCCTTATTTTATGTTCTAATTAGATACGATGTAGCCAGACACTTATAATTTTTAAATGCTCAAAAATTAATATTTCGTTATAAGTTTCGAAAATTTTGAAAGGTGATAAGTATTTCTTACAAAAAAGTCGATGTAGATTCGAAAAACTTAAGAGAAAATTTTTTTTTCTGTGATTTAACATTTTAGTGAATTTAGAAATATCAGCTTTACTAAATAAATCTACGACAGTAAGCTCTTAAAAACAACTTTTCCTAAGAAAACTTATTTAAAACTTGACAGAAAACAAAATTCTAAACTTTCAGCTGATATTATTATACGTGATATATTCTTCCACTAAACTCTTCACTATATTCGACTTTTGCATTACCCGACTTCAATATTTATATCACAAACAAATTTCCCAAATGTAACGTATCAAGAAAATTTTTTTTCCGTGGTCTTAAGTATTTGTAACTGTTATGATATTATTCGCACATTTAGATTACGTAATTATTTTCAGAGAGCATTTCTAATAACAATCATGATAATGAAATCGTTCTTTCAAAAGCAAGTCACACTTCGTAGAAATAGCTTTCCCATTAGCACTGCAGATATAGTAAGAATTAATGATAAAAGGTTTTTCTTTGTATATACTTTTCTGTATTAAGCAAAAGTAAAAAAGAAAAAGACGATGAAAGAACATTAAAAAAATTAAAAAGAAAAAAAATCTCCACCAGGAGAAGAACAAAAGCTGCCGGCCATAGTCAACAAAGTAAAAGAAGCTTACACATTTTAAGTTCCTAAAGTAATCGAGTTATTCTGAAAGAGCCTCACGTTCTTTAAGTAAAGAAGAAGTGTTCTTTTTCAATTAGTTCTTTTAGAGATATAAAAGCAAATACAGCGTCACACACAGCGTCTTAGTCGGTCCGAATTAACACACTGCTTTCAAAATTGTTCAGAAGGGTGGAGAGTGAGAAAAAAAAAAAACTGTCCATTACATAAAGATCTAATTCTTTCTTCGAAAGTTCTTTAATTCTGAGAAGGGCAAAAGGGGGTTTTATGTTCCAATATAAGAAAGCACAAGCCTCTGATAAAAAAAAGAGGGAAAAAATTAAGAGGTGACGACGTCGACAAAAAGGGAGGGAAAAGTACATTTAGTTTAGCAATTAAGAAAAAAAAACTTATTTTTTAGCACGTGATGAAAAGAGAAGTTAAGTTGAGAGGCAAATCGAAGTTCAGCAACAATCGAATATGCATATAGTAACAATTGAAATTGTAAAAAGCGTGATTTCTCACATAATTACTTTTTTTGCGTGTATGTATTCTGAATTAAAGAAAATAATTAGGGGGGAAAATGTGTGTCGCAATTGATTAAATTCCAATAATTGTTTTTTTTTTCAATTAGTAGATTAATTTTTAATAAAAGTATAGGTTTCAAATACTAATTGATATTTGAAGTAAGCAATAAAAATATATTACCATGGGAAAATACACAAACTTGTTAGAAAATGGAACTTACCTAAAAAGAGAAAAAAAAAATATAAATATTAGACAAGTATAATAATTACCTATTTCAGTAAAAACACTTAAGGTCGTTATTTTAAAGTTTTTCCATCATAAAACACTTTTTAGTGAATAAGACTTTATTTTTATAACCGTTAGGCTAAGTTTTTGCTCATGATTTGCACCATTTTTCCTAATTATGAATATGACGCAAAATATTTATTTGAGAAATATATATGATTGTATGAGGAATAAATGCAGTTTAAAGTTGTCTCAAGACTATACATTATTTTGACGATATTCTGAAAATGTTTACTTTAAATAATAATAATAGAATAGTAATTATATTCAAAATAAGAAACGTAATAAAAGAGACAGGATCAAAAACAATGATATGAATTAAAAAATAACCAGTTTTAGATTTTTATCAGTTATATTTAAATAAATCTCAATAAGTTTTTTTTCTCCTCCAAATTAAACGTAAAGGCGAATCAATTATAATTCCACACCATTGCTACCATCAAGAAATCCTGACTCACAAACAGAAAAATGCAGGGATGTCTAAACGCATGAATTGTTGGATTCCCGCGGAGCTGAAATTGGATCAGGGTCAAAGTTCAGCACTGGAAAAGTTTACCCCCTCCCCCTCCTTCATATATTTCATCCCCCAATTTGCAGCATTTTAGGAGCCTCAGGGCCCGGAGCCAAAAATTTTCTTTGCATCCACAGTGGGTCTAGTTTTAGGTAGGAGAAAGGTCAGTGCAGCAATTTTTTTTATTCTATTCTTTATATCTTTAAGATATATTTTGAAGCGTTGGGATATCTCCCATAACAATCTGAGGGAACAAAAACCCTGGGGCATAACACCTGGGTTTGCTTTTTTTCTACCTTAAATGCTTATTGTGAAATTTTTTTCTTCAAAATTTCTTTATATCATTAACAGAAGCAGTTTCGTTTAATAAAATTAACTAACTTCGAAGTAAATTACAAGTTTTAAACATTACATGTGAGAGGAGGAAATTTAAGCAGTAAGGAGTGAACAATATTATACGATTTATTACGATTTGTACCCTATTTGCATGAAGGTACAATTATGGGGGTTATTAGGGCAAGGGATAAGTAAAGGTACAATAAAATTTAGGTTTAAAAACTAATTTAGAAGTCCACTAATTTAATTTTTAATCCAGAAGAAAAAATAAGTAAGTTAGCACACTGCTTTTCTTTACACTAATATGAAAAAAGAATATCATAAACAGATGAAACAATTTTAATAGATATGTATTACTTATTACGATTTCATAGAAAAGTATTTATATGAACATATTCGTAAGATAAGGTTGTTTAGTTAAATTAAATTTTAACGATTGTTAATGCTGATTTTTAAGGTTTAATAGGGAATAAATATAATTGCAAAATATTCCCAATAATTTTTGAAAATATGCGTTTAGGTTATATTTAAATATAAGGTAAAGTTATTAATTAATTATCTTCATATTTTGTAGCATTTAATATTTGATTTTTATGAACAAATTAAATCACGTATACTTTGGGTACTCTAAAGGTTTTATTACAGCTATTGATTTGATGACGATGGGCAGCAGTATAGTGATAAATTACATTCTTTCTATAAGAGATATTTTTACACCAAGCTATACCTTGGTATTGTTTCCAGATGGGTACAATAAAGATGCACTGAATGTACTAGGTAACAGTGCAGGAGTCGGAATTGTCTTATTACTACCTACTAGAACATTACAGCGTTTTTTCTTCTTCTTCCAAAACGCTGTTTTGAACAATTAAAACTGTGGTTTATTGTTATACTGCCCCAAGCCTTACAATTTCAAAATGTCATTTAAAGTAGTAATATTTTTTTTCTCACGAATTTTGTTTCCCAAAATTTAAATATATGTAGGTTAAAATCATTTGGAGAAATTTAACGTGAAAAATATACATTCTTTTGAAGTAAAATGCATGATTATGGAGAAAAGAAGTTATAAATGAAAATTAATGTAACCAAGTAATACATAAATGTTTATCGCTAAAAAGAATTTTTGTGAAACGATTTCAACCACAAGATCTTCTTAAAATTCATTAAATGCTATCGATTTTTTACATGTGCAGCAAGCAAATAAAACAACCATTTAATTCTTATTTCAAATCTATCTTTCTGTTTGCTCAATTTTTTTTCCTCATTAGTAAAGAATCAAAAGCCGGTTTCTTTCGGAACTGAAACACCTTTTTTTTTTCCATTCCAGCTCATTAACATATAAAAAGAAATCCCAACTGACCTTCAGAACATAAGATTGTTCGAATAAAGAACATAGAAAGAGAAAGGGTAGGAACAAAAGATTAGAGATGTTCTTTGATTTCGCCTTTGGTTTTTACACCTGTATCGAAAAAAAGAAAACAACCATAAGCAAGTATCTTTTTTTTTTCTTCCTAAAAGAGTAAGTTATCTGTGAATTCACACTTTCATTGAATAAGCTTTTAAACCCCTTAATTATAAATAGAATGGGAGATATTTTGAGTGATCTCGCTTTTTTGCTTTCTTCTAAATACATGTAGATTACATTTATTTATTTATTCAAATTATTATTTTATGTTAGAAGATAGAAATTTTCAAACATGTGCAAATATTCCACGGAATTTTTTTTTTTAATAATTTTTCCATAGACGAAAAGGGAAATAAATATTTTATAAAAAAAAAAAAATTTGCTGTTTTGAATTACTTTTTTTTCTGTTACCTTTTTACAGCATTTTATTTCAGAATGACTCATCAACTGTCTAAATTACTGTGAAAACATATGCAGTAAAACATTACCCCCAAATTGAAAAGTTTCAGAATTTTGAAGTACTCGTTTATTGCTGCTTTTTCTGGTACATTTATGCCCCAAGTACTTAAGAGGGACTTCAAATACACAGATTAAAAATTTAATCAATAATTCAAGATGGCAATGATAAAAGTCTCTTAAAGCAGATTCATCAACTATTTGTATCTATATATGCATATCTGTAACCATATATGCTAAAATATTTTTACCTATAGAATTTTTCAATAGTTTTCGAAATTATATAATATTCATTTGTAATTACTTTTTTTTCCCAAACTGCAAAACAGAATGATTGAATAGAACAGAATGAAAGACTACAGAATGATTAATTACTTATTTTTTCACTCAGTTCCCAAAGAATATTTCACCAGCTGCACTATATCTTAACATTTGTGCTTAAATGTCCTTCCCAATCGAATAATTAAAAATTATATTCTGTCAGCAGTAAAATTCTGGTTATTTAACCATAATAGATGAAAGGAGTTCACAAACGGTTTTTCTTACAATTAACAGTTCGAATACCATCTTATTTACGGTTATTTGACTGTTTTGCTTGAATGTGGCAAAATAACCCTCAAATAGATTGTTATTTAACCATTTTTTCCGTGAAATTTCTGAGAGGGTGGATTCAAATTTTCACCCAAAATTTTAAATTGTTTCAAAATTGTGTATAGTTTCTAGGATGGAAATGTTCGATTTTTGTTTACAACTGAGAGCAGAGTCGAGAGAGACATTCCAGCACTTTGTTAGTTCTTTTTCCACTTGAACTTTTCTCGACCCGCCAGCTCTTACTCAAAAGGTTATCAACAGTTATTTGACCTTATCCTTGGCGCACCATTTCCAACTTGGCCTCTCTCTCTCCTTCTGTGATAAATTGATAGAAACATACACAAAAGAGAACAAAATCATATTCAAAACAAGGATGCCAACAGGATTTTCTCAAGTAGAGAGGGAGAGACGAACGACCTCGACTTTTACACACAACCGAAATGTACAAATCTATTACATTATTTCCATTAATATAACTATTCGAATAAGACGAACTAGTTTTGAATCATACAGGTATTTCTAAAATGACAAGGAGAGGAAATCAGGATAAATTGTCTTAGCAGCACTTTTTATGTGTATAAATTTAAATTGAAGACAAAAGGATACTTTGATTAAACAAGGGTATTTCATAGATTTAAATTTTAGCACCTTAAAATAGGTAGGATGGGAAAAATTTGTATCTCTTAATGTTATATATGACATTACAAATAATGAAAAATTGCATTACAAATAATGAAGAATAATTACGAATAATGACATTGCAAATAATGAAAACAATGAAAAAATTGCATTAGAATCGATTAAGTATGGTCTCAATACCTGGAAATGGTTTTTCAAATATCTGGAAAAGTCAGGGGATTTTTTTTCTGGACTTAAGTGGGTACCCTGTCTGTTCAATTATGGATTCTAATGCAATTTTTTCATTGTTTTCATTGTTTGTGAGTCATACAAAGAAATTAGAATAATTATTTATATGGATCTCTGTAAATTTGAGAGTCGTATCTCTTAATGTTATCTTTAGAGTCATCGCCATGTGTCTGGAACTAATTGTACAAATTGAACAGACAGGGAACCCACTTAAGTCCGGAAAAAAAAATCCCCTGACTTTTCCAAGTATTTGAGAAGCCATTTCCAGGTATTGAGACCATATTTTATCGATTCTAATGCAATTTTTCATTGTTTTCATTATTTATAATGTCATTATTCGTAATTATTCATCGTTAACGTTTTCATTATTTGTAATGCAATTTTTCATTATGTCATATATAAGATTTTGCGAGCAATGATGATGGATCATTGAATGCGGATGGAAACATGAAAAAGTTTCACTAAAATGTGAAATTTTCACTACAAATAATTGTAATAGTTGTAAGAATTATTTAAATCGAATCTCAATAACTGATTACGGTTATTAACAATTCTGAGATTGGTTATTTTCCATGTAAAATATAGGCATTTGCAAGGCTTTTGTAAAATATATAAATACGTAATTAAATAAAAAATTTAAGAAAAGTAAATGGAAAAAAAAATGCAACTTTTTCTGCATAATAATAACATATAATATTTATTTATTAAAACTCAATTTACTAATTTATTTTATTTTATCCGTCATTGAACAGCTGACCCAATTTTGGGTTCACGATTACTAATCCGTAGACTTGCAATTTTGAACCAATCCGGAAGACAAGGACACTCCTGGATCAGTACCCCCAGAGGTATTGATTTGTTATGGGAACATGGAGGACTTTACGACTCGACAGATTTAACGTGCATCAATCACCATTTACTACACGGGGAGTCTTTGGCAGGCAGGGATCGAACCCACAAACTCTTGGACATAGGCCCAGCGCTCTACCAACCAGGCTATCCCGGCCAATTTACTATTCGTAATTTTTTTTAATGCTACAAGTGCAGCCATGAAATTTTGTTAGATGAACGTTTAATACTGTGTGATTCTACTGTAGATGGATCGCAGATCCGAAATTCGGAAGATATTATTGAAAAAGAAATGGCATAAAAGTATAATGATCACACCATAGTGTAATGAGCATTAACTATCATAAAGTCAATTTTTTAAGTTAAGAGCAATTGTATGTATATATCTTCCCTTAACAAAAGTTTACCAGAGCTTAAAAAAAAGAAGAAAAAAGAAAAGGAGGGCAAAGAACATTCCTCCCGCATCCCTAGATCCAAAAAGCATCTCTCTTATCACCAAAGATCTTCCCTCTTCAAGCCAGAGTACACTTCATTTAAATATAAATACAACGTCAAACAGACAATGGTTAGTGTTTCCTAAAATCTAAAAGGCGGGGTGTTCTTATCTATTTTGATGATCTCGATTAAAGAGAGGGAGGGAGGGTAATGTGGAAGGACAGTATCTTTTAGACCTCCTGAAGTTCCTTTTGTTGCAGAGAGTCAGTTTCGAAGATTCATCCAGCTAGAGATGTTACACAAGCAGACAGCGTGTCAGGCGGATGAGATTTCGGATCTCTGAGCTTCTCGGCCGTATTGTTTTGAATGCACAATTACGTGTCCTCGAGATGCCAAAACGAAGTGCAAAATATCTCCCTCCCTCCCTTCTTTTGTTCAGATTATTCCGAAATATGCTGGGAATGCTCAGATAAGCAAAGGAGTTCGGCTCTTAGTAATTATTGGCCTGTTTAAATTATGTTAATTTGCAGGCTAATATGTCGTTAATGTTTAGAGGGAACTTTTGAAATTTGATATGAAGCATCTTGTAAGATGCGACTCATACTATAGGCTAAAATGATTGGGTAACTTCGTCAAGAAGTTTTGTTTTATTTTTTAAATTGTCGTTGAACAGCCGATCCAATTTTGAGTTTACGACTACCAATGTCCTTAGCCGCGTGTAATATTGAAACCAATTCAGAAAACAGAGGAACTTCCTCGATCAAGTATTGGGAGAAATTCGCCATCGTGAAGGACGCACTTATCCATTACATACTAATTTTCTTTTTATTTTGAAAGCTCCATTTCGAATATTATAACATTACAATTATAGGTGCTCTCATCATTTCTTTAGAAAAATCTTCAATGTTAATGAAATCAGAGTTTTTCCTTCTTTTTTTTTAAAAAAAAATGACATTCTTGATTTTTATTAAATATTTTTGACAAAAATTAATGATTTCAAAGAAAAAAGCATGCTCTAATAATAGTGGATTTAAAAAAAATCAAGTAATTTCATTTCATATTATTTGTAAATTGATATTGCTACTTTAGGGCCTATTTTTTTGTTAACATATTATCTTTTCATAAAACTAGCCAAAAAAAAAAAAAAAAAAAAAAAAAAAAAAAAAAAAAAAAAAAAAAATCAAACTCTAAGTTGACAATATACAAATCAAAATATGAACCAAGCAATCAATTGCTTCGATTTTAAGTACCGATCACTTTGTCTGCATAAAAATTATGTTGTGAATTTTAAAATAATAAAAAAAAAACATATCAAATGACATGCAATATTCATACACATCTGTTTAAAAACAGCAGAAACTGCAGGCATTATTTTCTGAAAGCAAAACAACTTGTCAAGTTAAAAATGAATAAAGATGCATGTGAATAAAGAAGGGAGTTAAGAAGAAAACGAGATCTGATAAGAACGTCGAGATAACGTGAGCTAAATAGGAACACTAATTTGGGCATTTTGTCTCCTATGGTTTTAGGTAAAACCTCTCCTCTCTAATAGCGTTCCATCTCTCTTCTTTTCTTAATGAAGGAGAAATAAAACGGTTGCTAGGAGCAACAGTTGAAACAAGAATCCGCGTTGTTTCTTGCAAAGGTTTTCTTGGTGGGATTTAGTTTTTGTTTTATAATGTTTATGTTTCGACCTGATAATGGTTTAATCGTTATCGATTTCCTTTTACTTAGATTCAATACAAATAATTCCCTGAGGTAGCTGTTTTAATTCACACATTTTTATATAAATTTCCAATAAATTAAATATATTTGTTTATTTCAGTCAAATAAATTTTTAAAAATATTGGTATTAACTATACAAGGGTCTGTTTAGAAGAAATTTGGGTCCGTTAACGGACCCTTCACAAAATATCTTTTTATAAAAACGGACCCTTCACAAAATATTTTAACTTAAAAACGGACCCTTCACAAAATA
>NC_092211.1:19758564-19915158 GCF_043381705.1 Parasteatoda tepidariorum
ATGAATATACAAATATACAAATACAAATAATAATATACAAATAATAAAATAATAAAAAAAAAGAAAACTATAAATGGGAAAAAACCAACAGTCTTCCTCAAGACACATCTATTGGTATAATTTAATGCGATATTTCTGAATAAAGAATAATTATGCAAAGATAAAAATTATTCTTCATATGTGTCGATATCGCAAAAAAATTAGTTGAAAAAGAGCATAAAATAGAAGAAAACAGTAACCAAACTTACCGGCGTGTAGCAAAATGTGGTTTAGGTTTAAAAGTAAAATACTAATAAAACAGTTAACAAAATTCGCGAAGAGGCAAAATCTTCAAAGTTGTGATATATATATTATCAATGACATTTTAAACGTTATTAAGTTAAGATTACTTAAACGACGATCAATTTTTGAACAAACCTGAGCCCCATATTATTAACATCAACAATAGGAAAAGGCAAAAGTGCTTAAAGATATAAATATTACTAGGAGTTTGGAGATAAATATAATATGAGATATAAAAATAGAGAAAGTATAGTATAATTATTGTTAAGTTAAATTGTTTTCCTCTCTCTCTCTTTAAAATATTTGTTCCTGTTGTGGAAAATGTTGATTTCAACATTCAGTCTAAAAAAAAAATTTCCATGGGAACTCACTCTGTATTTGATTTTTTTTCCCTCAACCAACGTTCCCTAATCTGGGAGACAAATAAAGTGTTGAAAAATATGTTATAAACACATGGACAGAAAAAGGAAGCGTTTTCCAAATAATCGAAATCCCCTCCAGAGGAGAAGAACTTCCTAAACTTTCAGAAAAAGCAGATGTTAAAAACTTGAGACGAACCCGAGACGAATCAACAAGGCTTGGGAGTTGAGCCATCTTTACACCCCAGCCCAAGAAGGGAAAAAGAGAAAAAAAAGGGGGGGTCTTAGGGGGGAAAGAGGGAGTAAACAGGGTATTGAAAAGGGAGGACGGAATACGAGGAGGTGTTTGAGGTCGATCCTGAAAAGGAGGAGCAGTAAAGCGAGGTCAATTTGGTAACTACACTTTTCTGGGATTATCAGATTTAGGGTTTTGACGTCTTTAAGATGCTTTGGTATTTGTACATTGATAAAAGAGCATATAAAGATTAAACGCGAATGAAAATGTAATGTTTAGGCAGGATATTAAGCTTTAAAAAAAATTGCTTATCAGCTTATCATATTTAAATTTTATTTTGCTGTGATTTTTATTGTGCAAAATAATAGGATTGCTTTGAGCAGCTGCGCTGTCGTAATCTTTAAATAGTTGGAATAGAGAATATTCAAATTGGTTGTCAGCTTTATTAAATGAGAATATTCTAATCTTTATGTGTTTTTATCTATAGTTCGTGGGCCATGAGAAGAAATTATAATAATCATTTATATATTCATAGGTATAGTTAACATAAAATAAAATTTAAAAAAAAAAACATACAAAACGATATAGGTTGCAAATCTTGTAAAATAATAACTATAATTCATGTGCATCTCTATTATATTAATTTGAAAGTAAATTAACATAATAAAGATTTTTTCCTAATAGATATTCTCATTTGGTAAACAAATGAAAATTCTTTGCTTATTATTATAATTTCTGCAGTAGTTTGCTAGTCATATTAAGAAAGAAGAATTCTTTACTTGTATCTCATTTAGTTTATGAGACATTTAAAGAAATTAGAATAATTATTCGTTCCTATCTTTGTATAGTTTGTGAGCCATACTATTTCTGTGTATCGTTATTAGTTTACGAGAAATTAAAATTACTATTTTTGTGCATCGCTGTTAGTTTGTGAGTCATACAATGAAATTAGAATAATTATTTATGTGAATCTCTGTTAGTTTCTGAGTCATGTACAGAATAATTTTTTGTGTGCGTCTGTTGGTTTGTAAGTCAAATAAAGAACTAAAAAAAATTTTTTTTGTATCTGTTAGTTCATGAGTCATGTAAAGAAATTAGAATAATTATTTCTGAGTATCGCTATTAGTTTGTGAGTCACATAAAGAAATTAGAATTACTATTTTTGCGCATCTCTGTCAGTTGAGTCATTCAAAGAAATTAGAATAATTATTTATGTGAATGTCTGTAAGTTTCTGAGTCCTGTATGGAATAATTTTTTATGTGAATCTCTGTTGGTTTGTAAGTCATATAAAGAAATAAAAATTTACTTTTTTGTTGCATCTGTTAGTTTGTGAGTCAAATTAGAATTACTATTTTTGGGGTTAGCTGTTAGTTAGTGACCCATACAAAAAAATTATAGAAACTATTTATGTGAACCTGTTAGTTTGAAAGACTTGTAAATAAATTAAAATAATTAATTATGTGTGACAGTTTGTGAGTCATGTATAGAATAACGATTTATGTTATCTTTGTTGAATTATATAAGGAAAAAAATTTTTTTTTTCTATCTGTTTGTTTGTGAGTCATGTAAAGACATTAAAATCACTTTTTTTGCGCATTGCTGATAGTTTGTGAGTCATGAAAAGAAATTAGAATAATTATTTATGTGCATCGCTTTTAATCTATGAGCCACGTCCAGATGTTAAATATTAATATTCTCCGCCATAAAGAGCTTCGATATTATGTCTTAACACGGGACCAAGACGTCCAACAATGTAACTGTACATACTACTTAACTACAGGATTATCACAATTATTTTTAATCAGGTCATTGTTTTAATAAGGCACAAGCAAAGATTGTTGTTTAAAAGTTAATACATTCCCACTTTTATTTTATAGTGATTTCAGTAAATGCAACGTATATTTCTAATGCAAAAACTTCAGCAGCAACATCAACATAATTTCACGTATATTTTCCCAACGTTCACTGCACGTGCCAGCGTTTTACAACCCCATTCTACAGGGAGTTTCTCCTCGATTTCTCGAACAAAACGGATGGAAAAAAAGAGCACAGAAAAACGTTTATGTTCGGCTATTGTGTGATAGTGCCAAATCAGCCTCTCCCCATTTCGGATTAGGATCCCGCATTGAATGCTAGATTTTAGGCAGAGATTTGCTTGTGGCTTTTATAGATGTAAAAGGCACTAATCCCCTTTTTCCCTGCTTTAGTATTTATTTTCAGCAATTGAATGGCACAGAGACAAATGCTTTTTTTTTCCCTCCACTGGATTATAAACTGTTTTGATCGCCTCCTTCAGATTTAGGGTTGTCCTATGGGAGCAATGGAAATGGACGATTTAGTTGAAATTAGTTCGATTCAGTTTTAAAATGAAATTTTACTAAGAAATGGAAGCATTTCAAATGAAATTGATGGAGAATCCCGTAGCACACAGAATCCTGCACAGACCGAAAAATGAATCCTTACCTTCACATAGGTTTATTTAAAATAGGCTAAATTCAATGTAGTATTTCCAGCATGATAATTGATTATTTACTACAGTATCAAATTTTAAGTAAATAACATCATTATCAAGATGTAAATACATTGCAAAGTACATTGCAAGCAAGTTTAAAGTACATTGCGTCCGTTTCAGACTGTAAAATTAATCCTCAAATATGTCTGTTTCCTTTTAAGCACCAAGAGTACAATCTTAGGAAGATCGGTGCATTGTTCAACTATAATGACGATACCTTGAACTAATACAATGCAAATTAGATGCAGCCTCAAAAATAAATTAAAACTGAACAAATTTTCGCACAATTTGAACCATAGTATCATGTAATTCAGTTTAAGAAATGAGATAGTGAGGTTTAACCTAGCACCATGTTAAAGTTGCAGCAAATTTCAAAGATACCCTCCTTACCTTGTTCAACCCTCCAAAATTTATAACAGTGAAGGTTAAACAGTAGTAAATCAATAGATTTTTTTTTAAATGAGATTTCTGTTTTACAAGAATTTTTAATTCTAAAGTAACTTTTATACGGTATAAATTTCACAGAGGTCCGTAGCTTGCAAATTTTCTTACCAATGACTTAAATTATAAGAATCCATTTTTTTTCCAAATCAAATTGATTTTACAAATTTAAGGATCGGAAGGATTAATCTAATTTAAAGATTCTATAGTAAAATTTTTTAAGGAATGAATTTTACAAAGGCCATAGCATAAAATTTTTTTTACCAGTGACTTAAGTAATAAAAATACTTTTTTTCTTCTTTTTTTTGCAAATTAAATTGATTTCACAAATTTAAAGTACAAAAGGATTAATTTAATTTAATTTAAGGATTCTAAAGTAACTTCTATATGGAAAAAATTTCACAAGGGTCCATAGCTTACAAATTTCCTCACCAGTAATTTATGTGAAGAGAATCAATCCTTTTCTTTTTTCTAAATTAAATTTCTTTTACAAATTTATGGATCACGTGACGGAAACATTCATTTTTAAATGCAAACACACATTGACTAAACTTTGGAGAGGAGGTATTCAGATTTTCAGTTAATTGAAATTTTGAGGTGTCTCTTTTTATTTATGGTATTCAGTAAAAATCATGGTTCTTCGAAGAAGAAAAAAACTAACAAGATTTTTGCTGTTTATTCAAATGTAATGAAATGTATTTGAAGTGCTCTCTTGAGCAACGAAAAACACACACATATATATAGAGAGAGAGGAAGGAGGGAGTTGCCAATGCTCTTCAAACAGTCACACACCATAACATACCACCCATTGACACATTACTAAAATACATAATCAAAAGAAGTACCTTTCAATCAAATAGATAGCCCCAATGTGTTCTGCTGTGCAAGATAGAGGTAGGCAGAACCGATTTGGGAGAGTAGTGATAAAAAAATCCCGCCCTCTTGGGTGATAAATCATTCAACTTGACAACCCCGGTGTTGGGACGGAGAAGGGAATGCTTTTTTTTATTTATTATTATTCAAAAAATTACTCAGTGTCAAGTGATTGTCGAATAGTACTGATTCAATGGATAATCCAAGCTTTCCTTTCAATTCGCGTGAGAAATGTTTTGCTCAATCGTTTTGTTGTGCTGGTGACTCGTACCCACTCCAGCCTCAAACGTCAAAGGAGACAACAGTAGGCTCGATATTCAAGCAATAATCCTAGGCCTCGATTATCCGGAT
This sequence comes from Parasteatoda tepidariorum, assembly GCF_043381705.1. NCBI lineage: Eukaryota > Metazoa > Arthropoda > Arachnida > Araneae > Theridiidae > Parasteatoda > Parasteatoda tepidariorum. The sequence goes on from NC_092211.1 coordinate 19,763,619, forward strand.
ACCTCAGTTAACCGAATTTCTAAACAATTTTATTTTTTTTTTCTGTTGGCTAATGAAAACATCAATGGCAAGGTTTAAAATCAAACATTTTTATGATGCAATTTAACAATTTTTAGTTATTATTATTTCAGTCGGAGAGTTTTATATATATATATAATATTGTATTGACTTGCATGTAAGTAATTAGTGCATTAAAACATTTTCTCTAAAGAAAATTTTAGTTTTTATATAATGTTATAAAAAATTACATAAAGTAAATTTATAAATTTGTAAAAAATTATATAAATCACATATTAACAGGTAAAATATAAGAAAACTAAGCTATAGTGTTATTTTTAAACTATTCACTTAACTTACTAACAATTAGCTTGCAGTCACAATAAAATTAAGATCAAATAATTTAAATAATTTATTTACATTAATTTTTTTAACATTTGATGAAATTTGAATTTTTATAAAATATTAAAATTAGTATTTTATATTCAATCAATATACAATAAAATCAGTCATTATTAGTTTTTTAAATGTATTTTAACAGGTTGAGAATTGAAAGACATAGTGGAAGTTATAGTATTAATCACTCTTTATGTAATTAAAAATACAATTAATGACAACAATCAAATAATTTTAACTCCTTGTAAAATGTTAAATTTTATAAAATATTAAAAAAAGTAAATTTGAAATAAATACATTATTATTTGCTTAAATGCATTTTAACAGGTAGAGAATTGAAGAATTAGTAGTATTAAACATTCGCTCATTATTAAAAATACAATTAATGCCAACAATCTATTATAGTTTATTGATAAATGTTTGAAAAATATTTTAATTAACAAACATTTACTTTGAGAAAGAAGTAAAATATGTTCTTCAAATAGCTTCTGATGAATTTAGAGATGCTGTTTTAAAATCATTAGGAACATCAACTGTTATTTATGTATGATAAAATATTACTTTTTCAAATAATAATTTTAATTTTTAATCAAATTAAAGGAAAAAAAATAATCTAAAAGAGTAAAAATGAGACAAAGCAAATGACAGAATTTCTCAAGTAAAATCATAATTTGTTTCGAGTTTTGAAACTACGATCATTTTAAATATATTAAAAAATATTTTAATTTTTGAACTATATCATAAAACTGCTAAATTATCTTCGTTTTAAGCTAATTGAAAATAAATCTATATAATTTTTTGTAATTAGCAGAAACAACACAAGATGCTGTCAGTAATTTTTAATAATAATGAAGTTCGCAGAACTCAGAAAGGAAGTTGTGGGCGGAAAGTGCAAAAAGGTTAACCATTAATTTAGTACCATCCCGATAGTGCTAATTTTATATTTATTTTAAACTATCAGAAATTGATATAAAACTATTCATCTCAAAATCCTTTTTTTTTTTTTTCTTCTTTCTTTTAAAGTATTCTGTTTTTGAGACTAGCAAACGAAAGTAAAAGATTACACATCTCATAAAAAAAAGTCATTATAATGCCTCAATAATTTGTATTTTCACTTCAATTAATTACTATCTTGGGTATAATTAATGAATAATTATTTACCAATAGATATTCAGAAGATATCGAGGATTTAAAAAAAAATGAAAATACGAAAGCACCGTGTTAAAGCATTGAAGCAGAATCAAAAATCCAAAGAGAAAAAAAAATGGTATTTAAAAATCCAGTAAAATAAATTAAAGATCAGAGAAAAATAATAAAAAATAATGTCTTTAAAATGAATTTGAAAGAAGAAAAAACTGTCTCAGAGATAAAGGTTATAAAAAAGTTCTTAAATAAAGGAAGGTATTAAGTTCTTAAGAATAATGAAAAAGGGAGAAAAAAAAAGGGGAATTGACATTGAGATGTTGGAAAGAGTTTCTTACTCTTAATTGTGGCGTGTACAGAAGATGAGAATAGCTAATTATAAACTCTGTTCCTCGCGAAATGAAATTTAATCCCTAGTTTTAATGTCAAAATTCCCTCTTGGATTAATTCCGGTGAAAGGAGGAAAAATGAGGAGGGAAAAAATGAAAAGGGAATGCTTAAAAAATTACCGATCTTTGATGAAAGAACGTTCTTACCTTCGAATCACCTCAGCTTTTGTGTACTTATTTTTTTTAAAGTGATGTACTGATATATTTCAAATAATGACTCAATTAATCTAAATTATTCCTAGATCAAGGACAGTTTAGAAAAATTTCGTAATGCTTATGTACCTTGTAAAGCTCTGCAGTGATAAATTCTAAATTGCAATTCAATTAATATTAGTAGTTTTTTGATATAAATGAATTTCGAATGATTCCTAAGAGTACTTTTAGAAATTATGTGGCGATAAAATTTAGCTAACATTTCAATTAATAAACATAACCCCCCTTTTATTCCAATGTCCAACTGGATAATGACCTACGTGATACAGGTATCTGAAGGGCAGATTTTGTTGGCCATTCTTTCAGGGGCACCATATTAGGTGGTCCAACTTTGCTCCCACAGTCAGGACAGATATTGCAAAGAAGGAAAGAACATTCATGCCTTGCCCGGGATTTGAACCCAGAACCCTTCTATGCAAGGCCAGGACCCTGATCGCTACACAGGCCGGTCAGCGACACAATATCCTTAGATTAGGGTCTATTTATAAGAGCTTTGTATAGCTGATGTACCTCTAAAACCCCAATAACTCAGTGGTCAAGGTAATGAGCTGGCATTGTGTAGAAATGGGGTTCGATTCCCGGAGTCGGCTTAAAACGACCCAGCTTCAGAGCGATAGGTACCAGCTTTTCTGGGAATTAAGGGAGGTACGGGTGCAATGTTGACCATATTGCCACTATGATCTTTTGGTCAGAGAATTTCGGAACCCTTAGCCTTTATGATCTACAATGGGCTGTTGTGGGAATACTTGTTATTTTATTTTTAAAAGTTATGTATTGATAAATTTTAAATAATAACTCAATTAATATAAATATGAATTAGTTTTAGAATATGATAGATGCAGGGTTGGCAAGATTTTGCCGCAGGTGGAAAAAACCATGGTAAATACCGGTAAAAACCGTCCTGGCAAAAACAGGTTTTTGCCAAGCAAATTGGCAAAAAGTGGCAAAAACCTATATTTTCCAAGATGAGAGGACAAAAACACATTTTTGATACAAAATTATTCCTAAAATTGAAATATATACTATAAATATAAATAATTACAAAAAAATTAACAAAATTATTATTCCATAATTAAATCATAATGTAATAATATATCATTTTAGTAGTTTAAAACATTAGTGATTGGAAAATTTGCGATTATTCTCTTTTTTCCAGTGAAATGAACTTATTTTAAATTAATATAACTATAATTTAAAGCATAAAATATCTATCAAGATGTGTAGTTAATTATTGTACAAATAATAATATTTATTTACTATTTGTAAAAAAACATTTATTTAAGGATTCTAAAATGAAAAGAGGTCAAAAACTTTCAATGTTTTAAAAATTATTGCCTTTATATTAATTATTAATATGTTAAAAATAATTTTTTCATGTAATGTATCAAAATTATTATTCCTTATGATTGATTTAAATTTGTTTCAAGTATTTTGTAATAATATTTAATCAGCAATTTAGATGATTTGGTTTTTGCCGGTTTTTACCAGTTTTTGCCGGTTTTTACCAGGTTTTTGCCACTGTCCTGGCGAAAACCCCTTTTTGCCGGCAAAAACTCCAACCCTGGATAGATGTAAGAATAACTTTTAAAAAAATGTAAATAACATGATAGCAATTAAATTATATCTACCAAAACTCGTCCACATAAAATGACAAAAAAAGGGGGGGGAAATAGCGGTTGGTTTTGGTTTGTGACAACGATCTTCCCTTTTTTCAGATTAAAAATTTGCCAAATTGTTTGTAAAAAAATTCCGACTCCAATTATTTCTAATTCTCAATATCTTAATAAAGTGTGAATTTAGTTTGAAAAATGCAAAAGTTTTAATTGCACTTTTGTGATGACCCCTCAATGAAAGTAAAAGAAAAACTTGAATGAAAAAAGTGATTGACTTATCACACGAAAAAGGTATCACTAAAATTTTTAAATAATTTTTTTAAATTCCATTTATCATTTACCACTTAAAAATAAAGAGTAGAACGGGATAAATTAAAAGTTAAGAGATATCTAACTTAAAACAGGTAGCAAATTCATTATATCCGTTAGTAAAAAAATTTAATGTAGCTTACCTCCATTTTTTTTTCAAGAACCATTTAGATAAAACTTTTATTTTTAAGATAGGGAATTGAAAGTAAAAGAAAATTCTAAAATTAAGTTGTAACTTAATAATTAAATCCTCACATTTTTAAGAGCAATAGAATTATGTTTATAATTTCGCTTAAAAGTGATAATAATTTTATTTGAAAGAAAAAAAAAGTAATAATAATATTTTTCTTTTTCGTACATGCATTTTGCTAATTTTTTGCGTAACCACAGTTTACATTTGTAAATTTTAATTAATAAATTAAAGCTTTGAATCTTGAAACTAAATTTCTATGAAATATAACCAATGTACTGTTAATTTGATAGGCAGAAGTTATGATGATTATTTTCAAAAAAATCTGCAATAGTTAGTAAATTAATAATTGTTTTTTTTTTCCTCAAAACTAATTTTTTGGTTATTTCTAAATACAATATTTCAAAATGTTTTAGTTCCAATTACTTGAAATGAATATTTTCTATATATATGTCAAAGGAATAGACTACAGATTAGTGGATTAAACTATTATTTTATATTTTACAGTTAAAGCAAAATAATTAATTTGGGCCTTTTTTGTCAAATAAATTTCTACATTTGCTGTAAAATATCTGACTTTTAGCATTATGTCTAATGCTTAGTCTATTCCATAAGTTCATATTTTATGAGTTCAATTTTTAAAACAAGACTAAGGAAAAAATAATAAATTTTACCAAGTTATGTGATTTTAAAAAAGGTCAACTTTCGGCCTTTTTTTTATTACCAGTGTTACACCATATTTATACCATGTCTTAGAATATAATACACACACATCTACATGAAAATTAAAAACATGAAAATCTAAATTACATGAATTACATGAAAATCTAAATTTCATGAATTACATGAAAATCTAAATTTCATGAATTACATGAAAATCTAAATTAAAAATTTTAACTCTGTAAGCATTCGAACATTTTAAATGATTTATTTTTATTTTTAAAAAGATGGACTTTAATTTCGATTTCAAATCAATTTGATAAAATAAATTCAGAAACGAAAACACTATTTAATGAATCATTTTTGTGTGCTCATCAAATAAAACTCAGAAATAATTATTCATAAGATTAGAAACATAAGGGCGCGTGAAAAAGGCGTCAAACCAATCAAAAACATCCTCTGACATTGTATTAAACGTAGACCCCATATTAACAACAGTAACCCTTTTGTTAACAAGCAACTACTGGAGCTAATGAGACACTTGCTGTCTGAGGCGAAGCGCCACATTTGGCTAATGAGCAACACAATTCTGGCATCATTTTATAGCTCCATTCAATTAGGACGGTAGCCAAAAATAAATGAAGAGAAGAAGATAGGAACGCCTGTTTGTTAAGTCATTCAACTGATAAAACACATTTAAAAATAAAATGAAGCAATTTCTTGTCAATTCGTTTCTCTGATTAAGAGAGTTAATGTCAGCAAGTTTTTGGCATACCCGGAACTTGTATTTCCCAACGTTATAAATTTATATTTAGTCTATGAGGATTAATTTTTTCGCCATAAATATTAATTTACCATTTAGAGATTTGCTCAAGGTTAGGTTAGCAAACGGAAGGTTAACTTTTGAACAATTTCTTATTATTTTACACGAAAAGAGATAAAGAAAATTTAAAAAAATAAATTAAAAAAACTGTAAAAAAAATTCTGGTGTCTAATTGCCACTAATTTTTCTGTTGAGGTAAAATATATTTTTAAGTAGAGAACTGTAGTTATCATGCAAAATGTTTACGAAATAGCAATTGTTTGAAAGAATTAGTCAGAACAAATTACTAAAAATGTTCTTGTTTTTTGAACGAAAAATTTTCGCTTTAAGATTATAGCAATGGAAAAGTAAACAAACAAACAAAAAAATGTAATTACTAGCACTGTAAAAAAAAATACTAGTTTATTTGAACGCCAAAAATAGTGGCAACTGTACACCAGAATTTTTTTTACAGTGTAGCAAATAGTTTTTACTGACTGAAAAAAAATGAATAAAAAATACAATTAAAATATTTTAATTCCATATAAAAGTGAAACTTAAATAAACCATGACATACAACAATTTCGTGACTACAGTGGTAACAGAGATATCACAGAGATGGGCTGTCACTGTAAACACAATGACGGCTAGCAACCCAGTCTCGGATAGACGGGTGCCAGTTTGTCTTAGAAGTAAAGGCAGCTGGTGCTCAATGCTAACCAAATTGCTCCCCTCTTGCCTCTTTAGTTGCTGCAGGAGTGCTTTACATTTACATAATACTTTATAATCGATAAAATTAAATATTATATTTTGAATTAGTTATTAGAGTTGAAGTTGTGATTAAATATTTAAATTTAAATGATAATTTTTTTTTAATTAAAACATTTGAGGGGGCATTTTAAAACGCCAAATTATTTGAAAAAAAAAAAAAAACCAACCATTATTATAAAGAAAAAGTTTTGGTTCAATTTTAATTTAGACATTTTTATGTATTCTGTATTTAATTTACTTTCCACTCTAAGCATTCATTCCTCATTTGTTAGTTGTATCTTTTATTCGAATTATCTTTACGATTAAACAATTACATATGTTAAAGTACCCGACTACTTTTTTTAAATCGATTTTGACCAAAATATCATTTTCCCGTGTTTCGCATAAAACAGAACTTTGGAGCTCGAACTATGACGTCGAACTCAATAACTCTTACAAAAACAGTTTGAGTTTTGGTTCTACGTGAAATAGAACAGAAGTTATGGTGATTAAAAAAAAAGAAGAAGAAAAAAAAAAGAAACACATCGATATTAGTTATTGAATTGAAAACTGTGTCATTTTCAACATTTTTCTCAAAAAATAGTTTTTTCGGTTATTCTCCTTTATTCTAAAGTATACCTTAGAATATTTTAGTTCAAAATATTTGAAATTTTGTAAGAATGTATTCTATTTTTGAATGTAAGAATGTATTTTTTATTCTTTACATTTGTCTAGGGATTAAGCCGCATACTAGTGGTTTAAATATTATTTCATATTTTACAGCTAATGTGAAAATAATTTATCACACTTCTTGACCTTTTTTTCAAAATAATTTTCTATTGCTGCAAAATATCTAAACATTGATAGTATGCCTAATGATTAGTCTATTCCCTAAGTGTAATTTTTAAAAGCATTGAACAAGAATAATGAAAAAATAATGAATTTTAACGAAGTTATGTGGTTTTGGAAAAATGACAATTTTTTTGTCTTTTTTGACTGGTTTTCTCCCATACTTTTTAAAAAAGAAATTTCTTTCTTATTATTTCTATTTGTTTTTTGTTTTTGTTTTTTTTGAGTGAAACCTGTAAAAGTGACCACCTGGGTAAAGTGAACATCTGAGTAAAGTGACCATTTTCTACAAGTTTTATTTAAAGAGCCCTTTATAAAGAGTCTGCATAAAGTGAACACCTCTATATAGTGACCACTTGACTTGGTCCCGAAGGTGGTCAATTTAGACAGGTTCCACTTTATATTATATTTCAGAGTATAATACATACATAAATCTAAATAAAAAGTTTCTGAATTAAAAATTTGAAAATTTTGCTTCTGAAGGCATTTGGTGTACCTTAAGTATCAATTTTGAAAGGGATTTATCTGAAACTTTCCCAAATTTAGAGAATTGCTTTAAAAGTAATAAAAAATGTTTTGATTAAATCTAGAAGCAGGCAAAAACCAGCTGGTAAAATTCAGCAGTTCGTTGAAAAATTCTGTACAATTCCTAATTATGTTCGATTTTAAATCAGCGGCTGGCAGATCATATCATTCAAAGAAATAAGCGTATTTTGGCGATCGCCAAATGCACCTATTGCTCGAAGGAAACCCTTGTGACCAGCTTGACCCGAACAAGCCCTGGTTTCTAATCCGGGGCGTCGAAGAGCCGTGGTCCCTAATGAACGTTTCCAAGTTCCTGATCTGACAAGAAGATTGTAGTTGTCAAGTCCTTGTCCTTCTCTCGCTCTTTGCCCCCCTTCAATCCCCTTCAACATAGCTGAAGGAACTAAAAGAGAACTTATTGTTGGAAATGTTGAGGATTATTGGTGAGAAGTGGGTTTAGATCTGGACAAAAAGTATTTTGAGTGAAGAGCGTGGCGTGAGACCATATCTAAGGATAGTGTTTTGTTGTCCGTTTGTAATGGAGGGATTATTTCTCTTGTGTGATAAATAATTCTGTCCCTTGAATGAAAAAAAAAAACCGAAAACTAAAAAAAACAAGTTTCTCAATCGTAAATAAACATTATTCATCGGAAATAATGTTCGAATGTGAGGAAACTTATGAAAGAATAACTGAGTTGCGAATTGAAAGGGAAAGTAGTTTAATAGAATCAAAGTCATGCATTCATCGAACAAAATGAATCATAAGTTGACCCAGAGGGAATTTTAGAGTTTTTTATTTTTTTTTCTAAGTCTTAAGAATAAACATGTTTAAATGAAGAAGTTTTAGGTAAGCAATCAGTGATAAAGCCTTTTTATTCATAGACCTTTAACGGTTTACTTTAATAGAAACGTTAAAGTGGGGAAATGGCTTATGGATTAGGAATGAATATTATACTATATATTATATTTTGCAAAATACATCTTTAATAAATCAATTTAATTAATAAATTGATAATTCAACAATCTTAAAAAAGGGATCATTTGAAAGATTTTAGTTTAAACCATGAATTGTCTTTTAAATCGGAAAATGGTAATATACTGTAGAATACACTAAACTTTGTCGTTGATTGAAATAAAATAGCGCTTATAAAGAGACAGTGGTAATATAAGTTTACCTTTGATTTTTACCCGTTTTTATGTTTTATAGTTTTCTTTTGATTTTTACCTGTTTTTATATTTTATATCTAATCGTATAAGCAACTTATAATTTTATACATTATGTTTTAATCGCATTATATCAGCAATTTATGATTTTGTCCACTATGCTTCAATCGCAAGATCAATGAGTTTATACTTCATTTTCTTATGATTTTAAGAATTCAGCTTTAGTCGCATTACTTGAGCAACTTCTGATTTGCGCATTATGCTGCAATTAAATTATGTTGGTAGCTCATGAATGATTAATTTCAATATATTTTGGTCGTATTACATAAGCGACTTATGGCTTAGTGCGTAATGCTTCAATCTACGTTAGCAACTTATCGTTTCGTGCATTATGCTTCAATAACATTAAGTTTAGTAAATTCTCCCTGCTGACAAGCTCTAAATTGATTTGGATTAAGAATTACACTAATTAATTATTCCATGAAAAACAAGTACTTTTGAAAGTGTGCAAAAATATATAGATAAAAATGATCTTACCTGCTTCACTGTTGTTATCAGTACTAAGTTGTGAACTAGGTTGTTGTGAAATAGGGCCTGGAGTTCCTGTAGATCCGGCGGGTGATCTAGCATCATCAGGTCCGGTACTATAGGAGTTTAGAGATTGTGAAGGTGGTCTCTGGTAGGGTATAAAAGACTACTCACAATTAGTATGGGCCATCATAACACACACAATTCATATACACAATCAATAAAACAATACAAAGAAATAAACAGAGAAAAAATAATCAGATAATAATTAGTTAATTGTGCAGATTTTGAAAACAAGTTTGCTACTTAAAATTACCATTTCGAATATAAAATATACGTAGTTAGAAAAATAAAACTGTAAAATAGCAAGTTTTTTTTTTTAAAGAAACTAAAATTTTTATTTTTTTATTTACTTAGCCTTTTATTTAAAATGAAAACATGTCAATATTTTATAAACTACACTTCCATTTAATTCCATTGTAAAATCACAAAAAAGGGCCATAACAACTTCGTTCCTTTATTCATAAATTTATGCCCGTCACCTCAGAGTTAGAACTTCAAAAGTGTCCATTTTTAGTGCCTGTCGGACACTTTTATGGTCGGTACTTGAAGCCCAAATTGGGTAACCTTCTTAAAAAGGTTTTTCCTCCCGTTTTAGTACTGAAAACAGTTATGTTTTCGAAAATGGACAGTAAAACCACCCCCACTTGTGTACGATTTTTTTTTTTTTTTTTTTTTTTTTTTTTTTTTTTTTTTTTTTTTTTTTTTTNGTTGGCGAGCGTTAGCGAGCAGCAGGGGTCACAGCCCACTAGTAAGATATATTTTCATACTCTAGAAATAATTCATATGGCAAAACAACGTTTGCCGGGTAAGCTAGTATATATGTATATATATATAGTTCAAAATGTAGAGAAAACAAGGAAAAAATTACAGAACAATGAAAAAAGGGGAAAAAAAGAAAAATAATAATGAAAATAACAAAAAACCGGAAAAAGGGACAAAAATTTTTAAAAAATCCGGAAAATAAAAGCTGTGTGAGCTGATAAGAAGATCATATCTTTTACTTTCCGGATTTTTTAAAATTTTTTAACCGGAAAAAAGGACAAAAATTTTTAAAAAATCCGGAAAATAAAAGCTGTGTGAGCTGATGAGAAGATTATATCTTTTATTTTCCGGATTTTTTGAAATTTTTTCCGGTTTTTTGTTATTTTTATTATTATTTTTCCCTTTTTTCATTGTTCTGTAATTTTTCCCTTGTTTTCTCTACATTTTGAACTTATTTTATGAGTTCTATTTACTTGCAACTCTTTATAAAACTTATTGTTTTTTTTTGTTTTTATTTATTTATTATGATATATATATATATATATACTTCTTATACTATATGTATATACTTTTCCCTACCATGCTTTTTTTCCTGAGTACTTTTTCCACCAACCGGTGTAAGTTTACAGAACATTAAAGTGCACGCTGTAAATACACTAAATTACTTTACAGATTACTTTTTACACTTTTGTTACCATCATAAAATCTTAGTCAATCATCTTACTCTGGTATTTTTTATCAAGTCAAAGCAAAAACACCATAGCAGGTGAATACAGTGCTAATAAAAACAATCGTGTTTTGTTCAAATTTTGAGTGTTTTGGCGATTGTACAATGAGAGTAATATGCTTCCCCTTTCCTTCCTCTGAGAAAAGCAATTCTTCTAAATGAGGAAATTGTTATCGCACTTTTTGGCGTTTAACATCAACTGATCAAACTAATTTTTAATTTTTTTTATATTTATTTTGTTTTATCTGTTAATTTATTTTTAATAGTGCGACCCACCAAATAAACCACTTAGTTCCTTGAAACTGCGTACATATTATAGCCGTCAATCCCAATCTGCCAGTCACATGACCGACAGAACTGGGGTTCGAGTCCTAACGTTGACACCACAATATTTCTTCCATTCCCTTCAAATGAAAAGTTTTTAGTCTTTTGCACTCTCCATCTGATTAACTGATGAAAATCCTAGCTCCTATGTCTAGTTAAATTTCATTTTTACGGTTTTGAGACCATGCAAGTTACGTTAAAAAAAACCTGTATACTTTTGTATTCGTGGTTTGGCTTTATAACCATACTAGTTATAAACGGTTTCAAAACCGTAAAGATAAAAAATATTCTTTATCGTTAACTCTACGGTTAATCCAATGGACAGTGCGCTGCTGGTTATTTTACCATAATTTTTGAATGAAAATTCTAACAGTGTGATATTTTTGTCATTAAATATCGTATTTGATAAATATTTTTATCAGCAAAAGATGCATTACTATCAATATCCATCTTTCGTTAGATATTTATACCAAGATTTGGTATTTACGACGCATGGTGAAAATACTTTTTAAGACATCGTTATAAGGATGAATAAAAATATTAATATTTCATCATATAATAATATCATAAGTCCCACTCTGTTTTTGAGAATTAAAAAAGAATTAAAACTTTAATGACCTACTGAGCTGTGTGCCCAAAATCATGATGAAGTCTCCATTCTGTGTTTATTGTCCTGAATATAATCCTGTTTATTCTTACATAAGATTGTTTAAAATCTTACACAGTTTTTCCGTTTAGAATTTTGAGGTATATCTGCTTTTGAGAATTAAAAAAAAGGCAAAACTTTTAGTGACCTACTAAGCTGTGTGCCCAAATTCATGAGAAAAAAATCTCCTCACATCTTGTGTTTATTATCTTGAATAATCCAGCTTTTTCTTACATAAGATTGTTTAAAATCCTATGCAGTTTTTCGGATAAAAAAAATTTCTGAGGTATATTCTACAAACACAGTGAAAAGAAAAAAAAGAAAAAGAAAAGGATCGGGAAAATACAGGGGCGAGCCGTGATGGGTGTCATGGATTCGACATAAAAAAGAATCCCTCGTGCCTGTAAATCAAAGGGTACGTCTATTTTATAGCCTCTGGACCCACCAATAGACGTTCCCCCAACGACTCTGGACTTCCGCTATAGCCTGCCAAAAGAAATAATGTCAAGAAAAGAAGAAAGAAAAAAAGTTTTATTTTTTTCTTCTATTTTTTGAGAATGCCAAAGAATAGGAACAATAGTCCGGTAAGCTAAGATATAGATCCGAGATGGTGAGGAAAGTACTAAAAAGGAAGACATAAATATGTCCCACTGAGAAATGGTTGAATCGTTTGGTTTGGAAGCGACTGTAAACACACATCGTTTTAGAACGCGAAAACTGGCGATCGCTAAATGGTTTGAAAACAGAACCGCAGTAGAATATGAAAGAGTTCTATAGGTTATTGATATTTTGGGAAATATTATTATGAATGTATAGAGAAAGGTGGGCTTAAATTGTCACTTTGAGTAATAAATAAAATATTACAGCTATAAATAAGTATCGAGTGACGAACTTTATGTAGATCGAATTATTGCCAAAAAAAAGGAAAGATTTCTTGACTTTTCTCTGTAGAAAATGGAAGGAATTATTTCATTTCATCTATCGTAGAAAATAGAAATTTGCTGCATGCTTGTATTGATTAAATAAAAATAGAAACAGAGACTGAACTGAGAAAGAAATTCAAACTTTCAAAACAAACCATAATATGTTAAATCAATAAAATAACCCGACACAAATTGAAATAAAGATTTTATTTGCACTTGGTTGGAGTTAGAAATAATATGCACTAATTTTAAATTTGTCTGTTTTGAGTTTAATTGAGTCTTCATATCAAGTGTAAACCAATAAGCATGTAACAAAGAGCAATACGATACTAACTGGCACGTAAGAGAGGGACACTTAAAAAAATGTCATTTTCTAGTATTACTCAATTCCTTTCTTGTAATTTGGTTTGGTAGAAGCATGTGAAATCAAACATGACAGCTAACATCAATTCAAAAAGTCACAAAATGGGTGTCTATATTCAATTAAATCTGTGTATCAAGCGCTAAAAAATAAATAATAAAAAAAGAACGAAATTAATGGAGACATCAGAAATTGTCGAAGGTTCTATCTAGTATACTAACGAAATAAAGTTCCAGTTTTCAAATTGGATTTGAAACTTTTAGAAATTTAATATATTCATCTGAAATTACCAAACAGAACCAATGTTGGCCAGCCATTAATTCCAATGAACCCCGAAATTGATGGGTGCATTCAATTAAGTTTGCGTATCAAATGTAAAACAAGTTCCAAAGATTGTCGACTAAGACATAATCTTATTCAGCACTATTGAATCTTGTAAGTTAACTCTTAACTCTTTTGTAAGTTTAAATTGGTTTTAAAACTTTTTGATTAATTTATTTATTTAAGAAACTAACTATATTCCAACGAGTCCCAAAATGGGTGTCTAAATTCATTTGACGTTTCGTTTGTTCTGTAAACCATCTTTCAGTCTGATGCCGTTGAAGTGTCCAAGAGAGCTGTAAGCCACGCAGAAGTCACGCAGCTTGATATATAATTTGATGTTTGCCAACACTTGCGTGTGAGAAAAATGATATAGTTGACAGTGGCCATAGCGTGGTCCACTTCAAATTGGCAGAACTTTTCCTTATCTGGGATTTTGAAGGGAGATGCTGCGTTTCACAAAATTCTATTTCCATAATTAAAACCCGTTGACTTGCTAAGAGGAAGCTTTGACATTTGGAAGGAAGTAACCATATATAATCCATGCTTAAAGACCCTTGGCGGAGCGCTGAGAGATTTCCTATTTCGTTTGTTGTCAACACGAAATGCTTTGGAGTTTTAATTTAAAATCTTGTATTTCAAAGCTGAGTCATTTTGTTTCGGGAAATAGTTTAAAATCCTAGAACGAGATTGGGGATGTACGGTTTAGAACTTACGTCTAATTGAATCTAGTGAAATAGGAGAGCAATAATTACTTCAAAATTCAAATTTGCAAGCAAATATTTTCTTTCTATGTGTATTTTTTATTTTTGGATTAAAGGGATGCCATCCGAAAAAAGTGTTGGTGTTTGTAATGAAATTTTTACAAATGTCTTAATGAATAAATAAAAATTTAAAGCTAATCATATTGGAATCCAAAAGCCTCACCCAAGGCCTAATAAGTTAAAATACCCACTAATTATGAGAGTTTATAAATGGTTATGATTATTTAATTAACATCGATCAAGAGAAAATTAAAGTTATTGTAATTTAGTTATTAGTTATTGTATTGTTTAGTATAAGTTATTATATTGTTAAATTTGTTAATTATACAGTTATTTACTAAGCCCAACAAGCTACAATAAAAAATTTTTAAAAAATTTAATATTTTAAATAAATTTTGCTTTAAGGATCGGATTATTATGTACTAGATTGTAAAATTTATGGTTTTGGTTGAATATTTACTAATAAGGTGACGATAATCAATTGAGTTAAGAAATTAAAATTAAAAGTATGCTTTATAAGTCAGTCGAGAAAAGTATCAGTAAATATACATAAAGAAAAATTTAGTAAATTATGAGTGTAACAACACATAGCATAATAATTAATCAAATTAATGTAATGTAGAATAAGAGATAATTAAGAAAAACTAAATAAAAAGTGCAATAATGAGTATGGTGTGAAAATTAATAGAGTAATAATTATTTTAAAAGCAATCTAGAGAATAATACACAAAGTGCAAATTTTTTTTTTTGTGACCTGATGCATATTTACAGGAAATAAAAATTTTCTTTAACCGTATTTTATTAGGTACAAAAGTTCAGTTGCTTGATATTATTTTTATTATTATTAATAATAATAAAAGAAAAGAGCTTTCGATTTCTTATCACGTTGAAATAGGTTTACAGAAAACATGACTTATTGTTTATTTGTACACATGATTTCAGAGAATAAGTTGCGGAGGACGTACACACACGAATCAACCGCAGATGTAAAAAAAAAAGGAGAAAAAAAGAAAAAAAGGAGAAACACCTGCTCTCGTTTAAACACTGCGCTTTCAACAAGTTGAAGAGTAAAGGTAAATGTGAGATTCAATTTGATCGAGAACACAGAAATCCTATTTCCATCTAATTGAAGCATATAAAAAGAGGGCTGTTTAAATCGAATAGAATTACAAAAGGAGATGTAAACAGTTGCTGAAATTATACCATTACTTCCACCTCTTTGTCTGTTTGATAGTCAGATACTGCGGATTTGTATTGTGCAGTCGCCACGTGATGCTCATTGTATTTTATTTTTATGAATCAATAAGGCACAAGTTTGTTAACTATGGTTAGGCCTATTGTCTCTTAAAGTTAGTTTATGGAGAGAAGGAATATTCTTTCATATTTCTTTCAAACTGTAAGTTTATGAAATTTGTGTGATTCATATACGATCTCCGCAAAATGTATGCTTAATGGCTTGATCAACTTTAATTTATTTAAATAAATAACACTTCAACGTAAAAAAAAGAACACAAGCTGCGCAAATGATTGTCAAAATGGCGGATGTTTAGAATCGTTTTTTAAATTTTCGAAACTTATTCTTACTCCATAAGCAGAATATTCTATACGTAGGGAATTTTAGAAATTTTTAATTGTCATTTCTAAAGAAAGTACGAAATATTTTGTATCAAGTATGTAAAAGAAGAGGAAATAACAGATTCTTGTATAAAAATTAAGAATAAAAAGTACAGGAATTAATCTAAAATTCCTGTTCTAGTTTGATTCATATACGATTCTTACAAAATGGTATGTTTCATATACTGTGGCTTGATGAACTTTATTTTTTTAATAAATATATATTAAAAAAATTAAAAAAAAAAACTTCGACATAAAAAATAAAAAGAACACAATCTGCGCAAATGATTGTCAAAGGCGGATGTTTAGAATCATTTTTAAATTTTTGAAACTTATTCTTGCTCAATAAGTAAAATATTCTACACCGAGAGAATTTTAGTAATTGTTAAAAATCATTTTAAAAAAAAGTTTGAAATATTTGTATCAAGTATGAAAAAAAAAATGAAGCAACATATTATTGAATAAAATCAAAGATAAAAAGAAACAGGACAGGAACAGGAATTCAATGAAAATTACTATGAACACTTTATTAATAGAAGAATTTATTATTTATATAATTTCTCAAGCAAGAAAAAAGTGGAAAGAAAAACAGCAATTTCAAAGAAAACATAGAAATACCATAAGGAATATAGGGATTGTAGGGAATTTCCTTAAATACAAATAAATCAAAAGAATTTTAGATTGAAAACGAAAAGATCTGAAACTAGTGAAATGCAATAAGTCGATAGTTTTCTCATATTACATAGTTTATTATGCTCATATGCTCTACGCATTTTCTAAAACTGAATAGATTTCTTTTTTCGAATTAAATTTTTATTCAGATTATTAGAAGCTTAATAAAAGAATTCCTCCACAGCCCTAAGCTTTGCAATGTTCGGCCTCGAATTGTTCAGCATTCGAACACATTTAAATCGATATTTTACAGATATTTTATCAATATACACTATCATAAAAGTAATATACTGACAGCGATCTTAGCATTTATTAAACGCTATCAAAAAATAGTGTTAAAATTCGTAAACTAAGTAAATAGTTGAATGATGGTGCAAATAAATGTCCAGAGTCGTAACTACGAACCAAATTACCATAGCAAGACGAGAAGCGAGATCAAACATTTATCTAGATGGAGTATCGTAAACACCTCATAAAATCTGACGCCGAGACACAGTATTTTTATGACTACCTTTTCTTCGCTGCATATGAGAAAAGATATTTAAAATCATTTTCATATCAAGGGCGCGATAAACGAGCGATACAGCTTTGTTTGTCCATGAGTATTATACACAACTAGCACGATAGATAAGAGTGAAGGATACGCAACATTTGAGATTTATAACTTTTAGCCACTTTTTTTTATTTTTTTATTCCTGTTTTTAAGGGCTATTAATCTTTGGTTTTTACGATCTTTGCTACTTAAGTGTAAAATGTTTATTTAGTCAGTGTTGCTTTCAGATGAGGGTTAATCTTTGGAAACTCTGAAAGGCCAATAATCGTAAAGAGGGAATTTTGGGAAGAAAAAAAAAAAGATATTGCAATCTGTTGGTTTTGTGTTAAAGCAATCATTATATCATGAGAGTCCATCTGAAGTTCATTTCTCGAATAAGAATAATAGTTTTTCTTTGGTTGCTCAATCACAGATCTACGAGTGAAAAATTTAAACGTTATCGCAATCTTGAGAAGTTCTACAGCAGTATGTCTTTCAAATTCGCTACAACTTTAATACTATATTATCGTTCTTGATAGCAGGACATTTGAAAATAAACATGGTTTTACGTTGCAGTAATTTTGTACCGTATTATGGTTCAAGGTATCGATATTGTGGTTATACATTGAACAGATTTTTCTGAAAACGTAGGTGGATTAAAAATAAGCTGTTTTTAACTTGAACCATTGAATTTTGTAGAGGGGGAACTCGTTGCAAGTTATAGGTAATTTTAACTGCTTCAATATTGTTTTGAAAAAAAAAATTGGTTTAATGTTTCTCAAAGCTTTAAAAAACAATTTTTATTAAAGCTACCATTATTTTTCAAATATTGATATGATATATGAACTATAGGATGAATTTAATAAATGGTATAAGAATATTCTAATTTGTTTATTGAGTTAAAATTTCATTCATGAAATGGTTGCAAGACCGATTGAATTACGAACTTCGCACCTTTATTTAATGAGGAATTTATAGAACCATTTGGATTATCGAACATTTATAGGACCATTTGGATTATTAACTAAAAAATTTTATGAGTAATATGTAAATAGATTTATTAATTTCAGATAGATATTTATGAAGAATTTATAAGATCGTCTCAATTATAAATTTCAAAACTTTTATTTTATGAGCAATTTATAACAATATGAATCATAAACTATTCCGATATTTATTTATGAATAATTTGCGAAAACATCTAGATTATCAACTTAGAAATTTTATGAATTATCTGCAAAATTATTTATCAATATCAGATGCTTATTCACGAACAATTTTAAGACCATCTCAAGTGTCAACTTCAAACTTCATTTTATAAAATATCTGTAAAACCTTCTAAAATTTGCTTGTCAAACAGAAACTTTTTCTTTTCTTACAAATGAAAATTAACTCAATCATTTACTTTTTTAGTGTAGAAGAACCAATCGATGAAACATAACTTAAAGATAAAACTCGTTATTAAAATGAAGAAAAAAAGAAGGCACAAATCTGAAATTTCGATAGAAAATCAATTACTCTTGTCATCGTTCTGCCTAATAATAACAAATGGTTTAGAAAATCGATCTCGAAACGAGTTTAAAAGACGCAAAAAGAAACGTTTTAATCAATATCTCCGACGGCAATAAGGACTCGTGTGTCATGAATTTCCGGAAGAAACAAAAATCCATTTTTGTCGACTACCCCTTCATTATCTAGAGAACGAGCCCTCACAGCGTGCACAGAGAAAAGAAAACTTGTATTAATGAGCTTTTTCGCGAATCTGGCAACCGTTTACTTTCGCGACAGTGAGCCACCTAGCGGCTGAGATAAATGGCAATAATCGGGAGCAATAACGACAGGAAAAAGGAAAAGACAAATTTTCCTTATTTATCCCTTAAATGTCCCCCTATTTCAACTCTCCGATGGCATTCTTTTGAATAGCGAGACATTTCGCCGTGCAAATGGAAGATCACGACTCGATTTAGATGTAAGTTCTCTTTCGAACATGGAAGGGTAAACTGTACAATTAAATCAAGAGAGTCTAAATTATCTAATGTGCGTTTGCGCTGAGTAAGAGATTTGTAAAAAGTGAACAGTCAGTGAAATTTCACCTTAAGCTTTATTTAAAGTAGAAATGAAAGGAAAAACATATAAGCCATTTTATGTTTTAGCTATTTTTTTAAACATGAAATTTTACCAATTTTTTTTAAAATTTTAAAACCAGTTTGCTTGATTTTTTATTTATTTATTTTATTTCATAACCATCGTTGAAAGCCGATCCAGTTTTATGGGTTTATGACTACTAATGTTCAACTCCGCAGCCTTGTAATTTAGAACCCAATCCAGAAGACAAGGGAACTCCTGGATCGAGTATTGGGAGAAATTTGTCTTCGTGGAGGGCTTTTTTGATGGAGCTAACCCGCATTTGCGTTACATGGAGAGGAAAGCCACGAGAACCTCCCACGGTTAGCCTGAAGGCAAGGGAACTCCAACCCATGATCCGACAACCACTAATGATATTTCAAGTCAGCACTGTGGTCTGTGCAAGCGGGATGCGGAATTCGTATCGACTGGGATTCGAACCCGGTTAGCCTCATTGAAAGGCGAACTCTCTATCCCCTGAGCCATCGTGGCTCAGTAGATAGAGATTGAGATATTTATTTATTTATTATTATTTTTTTGTCCAGGGTTTTAAGATTTGCTTGAAACTTTTAATGTTTCGGTACTAAGTTTTATTAAAGAACATTGCGCTCTAAATTTTATTTTGTGTAACAAGGTTAGCATTTTCAGTTGTCAAAAGTGCGTGTTAAGCTCTAAAACATTTTAGAGCTCTAAAACATTTTAGCAAATCTAATTTTGCATACAATTTTGGCAATTCTGGAAGAAACAATAATAATATTATTAGGAGGCAAATATAGGAATCCATTAAATAATAATAAAAAAAATAAAGATCAGGAGCAACAATTACATTTTCAGCAAAATTGATGCTAGGATACATTTTAGAAGATTGGCGAACTAAATAGAGCTAGTTGATTAGATTTAGGCATGGAGTAAAAAAATATTAGAAAAGGCATAGAGGGGAAAACGAGAAAGCGTGTATGACGCACAACAACCCTCGTCTTCAATTCAATTTGTGCATCGAATCTTCTCAATNGTATAACAAGCTTAGCATCTTCAGTTGTCAAAAGTGCGTATCAAGCTCTAAAACATTTTAGCAAATCTAATTTTGCATACAATTTTGACAATTCTGGAAGAAACAATAATAATATTAGGAGGCAAATATAGGAATCCATTAAATAATTAAAAAAAAAAAAAATAAAGATCAGGAGCAACAATTACATTTTCAGCAAAATTGATGCTAGGATACATTTTAGAAGATTGGCGAACTAAATAGAGCTAGTTGATTAGATTTAGGCATGGAGTAAAAAAATATTAGAAAAGGCATAGAGGGGAAAACGAGAAAGCGTGTATGACGCACAACAACCCTCGTCTTCAATTCAATTTGTGCATCGAATCTTCTCAATGCTTTTGGACATCACTCCAGTTTGGATGTATGGGGTACATCTATATGTATTTTTATCAACAAAGGGGGTTGGGCAAACAGCATTAGAGATGCGGATAGAGGACGTTTTTCCAGGAAAAGATACCAGGGGTTGGGGTTTGCCCCACCATCCCCACAACCAGCTTATCCATTCTAAAAGGGATGTCGCTGTCGGTTGACAAGATTCCAAGACATTCCACTGTACTTTTTTCCTGTTTTTTTCTTCCGCCCTCCCCCGACATCCCGTTTTCGAAACTTAGTTTCTTCCTTATATTACCAAGTCAGAAAAGAAGTTTAGGATGGAAACTTTCGTTCGATTCTTCCATTTGAACAAGAAGCGCTCGGAAGTAGTCTTGACAAGGAGAATGAATAAGACTGTTGAATGTGTTTGCACACAAAATGAGTTTTTATTGTAAGCCATGCACTCTTAAAAGTTTATGGAAAAAAATTAATGTAAAGAAAACTGCCATAGTGCTATGTTTACGTCAATTGGAAAAAATTAAAATTAAACTTAGATTCTGGAAAAATAAGGAAAACTGTGATCCAAAAAACTGACATTAAACTTTGATTACCTACCTTAATAAGGATAAACAATAATTTTAAGCAATAATTAAACTAAGATTCTGCAAAAATAAGGAAAACTGTGATCCAAAAAACTGGCATTACACTTTGATTACCTACCTAAATAAGGGTAAACAATAATTTTTACAAATACCAACAAAAAAAAGTGACATTAAATTATGATTATGTTAAATGTAGTTATTATAATCATAATAGTAAATTACATTGTGATTCTATGAAATACAGAAAAAAATGGCGTTGAACTGTGATTGTGTCAAAATACGGAAAAGTGGCATTAAACTATGGTTTTGTCAAAATACTGGTAAAGGAAGTTGACTTAAAATTGGATTTAAAGAGTTTGTTATAATAGATAATTTGATGGGCTGTTTATATGCGTGCATCCTAATAGTATTTAATTAAAGTTTACGAATTGGGATTATTTTTTAAAATGTACATTAAATAGATCCATTTATCCATTTTGACCCCCACCAAAAAAAAAAAAAATTACTTAAGAAAATGCATGCAAGTAAGTTTAGTTAGTTTTGATTCAGCTTCGGTCGTGATAAAAATATATATAACTATCTTAGAGGAACTGTCATCAGAATGGGTACAAAACATTCAAAGGCTGAAAGTCGCTGAAAAGACAGAAAATAAATTTAAATTATTGATGTACTAAACACAGAAAACTAACATTGAACTATGGTTACATCAAATACGGAAATTGGCACTAAACTATAATTGTATCAAAATGCAGGAGTAAAATATGAGTAGAGTAAAATTTGAACTATCACAGAGAAGCTGTCAGAGTTGATATAAACATTAAAAGACAGAAAATTAATGTCATGGCGAAGAACAGAGTCTGGTTGAATCCCCGCCAAGATTACGTTAAATTTAAAAAAATGGCATTAAACTATGATTAGATCAAATCCGCTAAATTGCTATTATACTATGGTTAGGTCAAATACAGAAAACTGGCATTCAACTGTGTTTTGCATATAAAATGCAAGAAAATGGCTTTTATCTATAATTATATCAAAATGCAGTAAAGTGTCATAAGTAAAACCTGATTTTTATGATTTTGGTATAAAATTTGATAAACTGCTTAAATTTGAATTATATGTTACAGCCTATCTTTTCTATTGTTATTATTTTCTAAAATGTTCACATATTATTTTTGCAAACAAAATAAAAGTTTTCTTTTAAAAGAAAATATCTGGGAATAAGCATAGTTTTCAATTGAAAGAGATTGAGGAATTCAGCTTCTCGTGTAGGAGTAAAATATGTTGAGCTATCTCAGAGGAACTGTCAGAGCTGGTATAAATATTTAAAGGCTAAAAGTGAGTGAGAGAGATAGAAAATAAATGTCACGACGAGGAAAACTGTCAGGTAGAATCTTCGCTGACCCTAATAAGAAGAGACAAGCGGTCCTTCGGGCAACAAGATCCTCTGCATCCAATATTCCTTTTCTCTCTCTCAAAGTGCTTTGTCAATGTTCTCTCTCTCTCTCTTGTTCTTGTTGATGTCTCTTCTTGAAGGAGGAATTATCTCTCTCCAGGACTTTTGTCATGGTAATCGAAAGATTTCAAGAGAATGGATAAACCGAGCTAAAAGCAAACTCTACTCGAAACGAGCAGAAACCGGAAGATTGTATGAGGTCTGGAATTGCTTGCGGTATTTTTTGCGAATGTGGTGATTTGAATCCTCTAAATATTTTTATTTAAACTATGTAAAAATATACTTGAGAGTGATATCGGACTTGAAAGACTTGAGAGAGATATACTGAAATAAAATTGTGTTTATAATTGTTTTCCTACATTTTTTTTTATTATTTGGAAAATTAATCCTTAGTTTGGTTTTAGATTTGAAAATTTAGTTCTAGGTCACGAAGTTCGCAATCGATGTTTATAAATTTAACACATTCCTCTTTTAACTATGCTTCATTCCTTTATTATTATTAGAGAGATTTTGCCCTTTAGCTTAGCATGCTGACGTACGCAGATTCTGCACCAGCTATATAGAAAATGTAAATTGTTGCGCAGTAACTGCTTAGTGCAGAACATACGAACATTAAAGAGAGCGAGGCCACGTGAAAGTGGACTTTCCCAAATCTTCACGCCCGCATCTCCTGTGAACATTTACGAAAACTCTCGTACGTAAAGAACGTAGATTGCTCAGTAATATCCAAGCAGCTCTAAAACTACGTGCGCTAACGTGCGGGATGCTACATGGCAAAATCTTTCTGATAATAGAGATTAAGTACTCGCAGCATTCTATGCGTATGTTTTGCTCAAGCTCTATAGGAAACGAAAATTCTTCTATAGTAACTGCACTGTGCAGTGCCTACGTACGCGAATGAACATAATCTTTCCAATAATAGAGATTAAGTACTTTCACATAGCATACAGCACATTCACGTACATATATATTCTACTCAAGCTCTGCTGAGAACAAAGATTGTTCTGTAGCAACTGTGTGTGCAATTCCGAGATTCCACAGGAAAGTTCTGAATTTCAATTATCTAAAGATAAATAATTTCCATTGAAAATGGAGAAGCCTAACTAATATCTAGTAACAAATAATGATTTAAATTAACATAACATTATCATCGCAAACGAGAAAAAAACATCCGCATTGTTATACCTTTGTAAACTAGGCAGAGTAATTGAATGATAAAAGTGATCATATGATATTAAAAGAATAGGCGGTTTTGATAGACATTGTAATAAATGCTGTGATACAATGTAGCATGTGATCGTTTAATTTGCATACTAGTTAAACGGGATTTGAGCACGTAGTTTCCTAATTTTGAAACTAATTTAAAAAGCGAGATTAAGTGTCGAAATAAGTTCTTCCCCATCAGAGAACTTTTTTCTTCTTTCCTTTTCTTTTTTTAATAAAATTAACCTCTATTGGTGTCACAGTAAGGAACTACGAAGTGCTCCCATGTCTAACCAAAATACAATGGGATTTGCGCTTGGTTATGGGTGAGCAACAACATTTTTAAAAGCAGTATTCGAAAATAAACTTAGGAGACATCAATTAGAAATAAAGTTCTGACACAAAACTAGAAAAAGAGAACAGGAGCAGAATCTAGAAAACCGGTATGAATAAACAGAAGTTCTGGTTTAGTACATCTTGAAGTTTTTAATTTCATTATTTATTTTTAAGAAAACGTAATTCAAAATAAAAACATCTCTGTTTTAATTTTTCTTTTCTAATAATATAGTATACATTGTTAATGATCGATTAAATATGAATTTTTGTAAAGACAGAAGCACTTAGGAAAACTAACTTAAATTTATGTCATAATTTAACTAGTTATGATTTAGGTCTCTCTATCTACTTATGGGTGCGTTAAATAAAAAAATTAATTCGGTGTAACTCAACGATATTCAACCAGTTTTAACACTAAAAAACTTACTGCATAATTCAAAGAATTTTTATTTACTTTAGGATTTTTCTTTCTATAGTAAATAGTGTTATGCAATTTGTACAAATTTACTATTTTAAAAAATACAATATTAATTTTCCCGTTAGTACATATTAGTACAATATTATTTTAGTACATTTCCATAAGCAAGGTTCAAACATTATAAATATGAAACTTATTAAAAATGAAATTTATCACTGTTATTACAATATAGATATAAGATTCATTACAATGCTAATTCTCTCTAAAAATATATTCAAACTGAAAAGATTTGTATCTGCAACTAAGAGGCCCTTTCCTTTTTGTGTCGAACTAAATTGTTGAAGGGTTGGAAACGGGGAGGGAAAATTCTTAATATGCTTTCAATCCCTTTCATTTAAGATTCACTAATAAACTGATGATAGATGTTTACTGTTCGACAATATATTTAAACACATGTCAAATATAAGGTCGTTACCCGATCAGAATTTGAGATACAAAGCGTGCAGTATTATAAATTCTTAATTTTTCTCATAAAATTATGCCAGTATAATTCTGCAAAGAACAGTTTTTGAAAAATATTAGAATTGCAAACAGTTTTATTTTTTAGAATTTTGATAAGTAGTATCTTTGTTTTTTTGCAATTTCAAAATTAGGGAAATTTTTGTGTCATCCAAATAGCTTTTAATCAATTTAACCTGCAATAAGATTAGATTTTATAGAATCCATAAACTGAGAAACATGTGGTTTTAAATTACTTACTCAAAACCACAAATTACATCATTTTATTTATTTCTTTGTGGAAGAATTCATAGAAGTTCTCAAAATTATGAAGCGCTATTTCTCCTAATTTAATAAAGCGACCTTTTTATTTTCCACCTTATGTTGGAAGCCATTGTGCTGTCTAATATTACTATATGATCAAAAGTTTATTAAAGTTTACAAAAAATATCGAGAAAACACAAATTAAAAAATTAACTTTGAATCTAAGAAGAAGGAAGATGACTTTTAATGTAAACTACTTCGTTGCAGCCAACTGTTATAATTTTATATCAAGTCACACGCTAAATAAACAAATAAAAAATATTTAAAACAAGTCATTTTATTTAAAATTCAACGTTATTAGATATCCGGAGTAATACACCTACAATAAACATTTTGCCAATGCGAAATGTGCAAAATTTTTTGCCGATGCAGTTGGACTTCTTGGTAACGGCAGAATTAAATCTCCAGAGACAAAGTCTTCCTAAGTCATTTAGTTATAGAAAGGTAGGGAAAAAAATAGAATGAAAAAAAATATTTGCAGAAAATAAACTTCAAACGAGAGAAGAGTATTTGGAAAACTACCCAGGGAGTCGAAAATTTCATCGATGTGCGCTTTTTTTTTCCGACAGTGTCGAACCCTTCGGGGGTGCTTACCGCTGAAAGTCGACAATGGGATTATGTAGGCGAACGTGACAAAGAATTTTACCACTACCGGAGCACCTTCTTCATGTGATTTGAAATAACAATGATAAAAGAGTTTAGCAACTTCAATAGAAACTCGCAAAAATCATCAGTAAGTGAAACTAGGTTAGCGAAAGGGGCAGTCACAAATTTTGAAAATAACAACTTATATTTCGTTTTACGTGCAAATAATGAAGCTCGAAAATGTTAGAACTACTACTAACAAAAAGACATACGTATATGATTAATAATTTCGTATGTAACAACTTATTTATATTTGAAAAATAATGTAGATCACTTTAATATATATAATGCGTAGAAGGTATTACTAAAAAAAAGTTATAATTTAGAACTATTCAAAACTACCAAAGTTGAAGAATAAGCATTAAAATAAACAAAAAATTATGAATATAGTTAAATTCTTGATTAAATTTCTGATGTTTTTAAAAATGCTACTAGCGTTTAAAAAAAGGTCTTTTTTTATAAGCATTATTTATTTTAATTACTAAATGAGACATTCACAGTGATTTTTAAAAGAAAATTAAAAAAAGACTTTTTTTAAAAAATTAAATCACGGGTAATTGAAGAAATGTGGTAGTTAAGTGAAAAATTCATTGAAGTTGACGGTTACGAACTATTATTATTTTTTCATGAATGATCACAAGAATGAATTTTTTCTAGTTCGCTTTCTTGTTGTACAGTACACAAAAAAATAAACGGACCACCCTGAATAACTTTTGATCTAATGATCGGATCTTCACGTTCTAGAAATCAATCTTAATGGTTCCAGAGGGTGAACTCGAATATTATAATTAATTAGTGCAGACGATATTTTAAGTAACGAAATCAGACACAAAAGCGTACTTTCTCTAAATAAACATATCTTTTAGTCAACGCATTCGGATTTCTGACAGCCCAAAATATAAGAGGTAACCGCAATCTGGGAAATAGGGTCCCCACACTTTGGTCAGGAAAGCGGTCCAAAGTTTGGGCCCCTTAATGCAAATTTTATTTTTTGCATATTTCCACATATCTAGAGCATCAAGCGAATAGAAAAAAATTTTGCTCACAATTATAAAACTTTTTATCCAAAGTTAATTTCAAGCAAAAAATAACTTTTAGCAAATATTTATTACTTTTTATTATTTTATTTAAAACCGGCGAAAAAATTTTGAATCGTGTGGTATAAATTTTTTCTACATCATTTTAAGGGATATAATTTTACATGGCAAAGTACAAATTTTGAGCGAAATCGATCGAATAGTTCCCGAGAAATAGAATTTTAAAAATATGGCCTCTTTAAAAATCGATTTCTCAAGAACTATACGACCGATTTCGTTCAAATTTTGTATTTTGACCAGTAAAATTACGTTCCTTAAAGAAAATGTAAAAAATTGCATACCTTACAATTCAAAATTTTTCGACCATTATAAAATAAAATGAATATAAAAAAAAAGTATTATTTAGTTACATTTGCGATGAATTTTCTTTTGTTAGACGAGTTTTTTAATTGTGTGCAAAATTTTTTCAATTCGCTTAAAAAGTTCTTGAAGTATGGTGAAATACGCAAAAATTACAATTAAATAGTCCAAACTTTGCTCATAACTCTCTTGACCAAAATATGGGTAACCATATTTCCCAGTTTGGGGCTACCCCCTATATTTTCGTAGTTAAAAAATCCGAATAAAAAAAAAAAAGGTTTATTCAGAAAAAGTACATTTTTGAGTTTGATTTCGTAACTTAGGGTATCGTCTGCACTAATTAATTAGCATATTTAATGTCACCCCTTCGAATCATTAAGATTGAGTCTCAGAAGGTGAGGATCCGATCATTGGATCAAAAGTTATTTAGGGTGGTCCGTTTTTTATTTTGCGCACTGTACTTCACATATATAACGTAAGCTATTTTTTCTGCATTCATTCACCGATTTTTCAAAAATATTTTTTCAGATGACTTGTACATTATTTCCTTTCCATGCCTCGTAGTCAAAATAATATTCTGTTCTGGATGTATTTTATCTATATTCTTTATGCATTTCATAATGTTTATTGTTAAATAAAGTTTATGATTAAAATAATTCCCACGTCATGAGGAATTTAACCGAAAGTTATAGACCCTACGATCAAGATCGAAATTTAATGGGAAAAACTATGACAGAATCCCCATACCTTTTCACTATATCGATTGTCAATCCTATAAGCACCTACGTTTTATGAAATTCTTTTTAAAAAACATTCTCTTTTTCAGTTGGAGATCGCATTAGAAGGTTTCATTCCCCTCTCTGATGATTTTATTGCCACAGGAATCATAACAACAATCCTTTTATCAGCCAACATCTCTCCCCCCCCTCCACCCCTCAACGAGGAAGGTATCTTTATCCGTATCATTACTCAAATCTCAATGTTAGGGAAAGATTTTTTTTTCTTCTCTCTTACATTTATTTTGCAAAGAAATAATATTTTTGTTACTTTTAAATATTACAATGTTAAGAAAAAAAAATTATTATTTTAAAAAAATAATGTTTTCTTTTCTTTTCTTTCTTTCTTTCACGAATTTTTTTTCATAAATATTGTCTATTTACGTTATAACTTTAATTGATCAAAAGTTTTAATTTTATCGTCAATATTTTTAAATTTTATAAATATGACCTAGTAATCTTGTATTTTTTGCTTTTAAGGCTGTTTTTCGAAACTCTGTCACCAACGAAATTAAAAAAGCACTAGTTAAAGTGCCTTACGCTTAAAATAAAAAAGCCCTAGTTTAAGTACCTTACGCTTAAGACAATGCGATGATTTTTGACTATATATGCATACATATATAATCTTGCCGTGAAGAATTATCTGGACTTTAGAACAGACAAATAACTGTAATATTTTTAAAATTATTAAGCTTTCTTAAAAATCGCCAATTTGGCGACATTTTCCCCCCTAGATGAAAACTATCAAAATCACTGCCTTATTCTCAGCTTTTTCAAATTTTTATAACCCCAAGTAATGCAGCATTGGAGTAAATTTTGAAATATAAAAAAAAAATAGACCACAAACGCTTTTCATTTTTACAAAACTGTGGCTTTTAACCATATTGACGTTTTGCGCCATTTTCAAAATAAGGGATGCCATCGCTGCCTTTAGATAGGCTAAACTTGATCTAACAGTCATGAGTAACAGTTGCAAGCTCACAGCAGTTATAAAAGTAGCATATGATTCGCAAAAAAGCATCATTTCATGTTACAACTCATGTAATATCACCCGGATACACTGCAATTTTTTTTATTCGCAGCAACTATTCTAAGGTTATTCTTAAAGCAAAAGAATTACATTCAAAGAAATTTTAATTCCGATCATTTAGTTCATACAGTTGATATTCTATAACAATATTTCAAAATCCACTTACATAAAAATTATATTGTATATAAATATGAAATATGCTGCATCATATTCTATTTATTATCATAAATAAATTCCATTATTTCCATTAAGCATGTTCAGATAACGAATTTTTGCCACTAAATTGATTATTCTATGACTAGTGTCCTCCGCATCGGCCGTATAATTACATTAAGCAATCTTCCCGAATGGAGTGGGAAAAGAGACCCACATATCTCACATGTTTTTCTTCACTGATGCCTTTTTATATTTCCCACCCAGCTTAGGGCTCTATCAAACCTGTCATCGTGTATCACTTGTACTTGAGAGAGGGGGTTCCTTATAGATGAAGAGGGGAAGCGCAGTACCCTTATCTTCTGCAATGTCTATCAGCTTGATTAAAAATTTCCTTCCCTTACCCCTGCATTCATTGGCTTAATGTCTTTGGAATTCGGGAAACACAAAAGAGATCTGTGTTATTTAATGATATTCCCTTAACATAGAAGCAAAACTCTTTAAAGGGGGGGAGGGTAATTCGAATGTTGGTGCTTTCTAAAAGACGCAATCGGTAGAATGTTTTTTGCTTCGGAAAGAAATCTGACGCTACATTATATATATATATATAGATTTTTTTTTCCTCTTGAAAAAAAAAAGAAGAAACATTTGAGATTGATTCCGTTTTGTATTGAATAATTTTTTTTTCTTCTAAAAATTTACTTGAAAGTAAAGATATATTAAAACAGTGAACGTAGCAAAAGACAAATTACACTGTTGCAATTTTGCAACTTGTGATATTATAATTAAGTTCAAATATGGTTATAAGTTGAACGCCATTAAGAACCTTTCAAATATTACATAAGCCTGTTTTTTTTTTTTAAAGTTTTAATTCTTTTTATCAAATTTTGAGTTGAATCTTTCGTTGGATTCTATTGTGTTTTCCATTAGTGGTCAAAATTCTTGACATCTGTGAAACTTCTTGAAGAAATTTTTTTTTCTTCTATCAGCAAATTTAATTTAGTTCAAATTTAAAACGTTTCAATGCGTGATTTTTTAATTTTGTTACATGGTACCTTATACCTATTTATTTATTTATTTTTTTAAAAAAAGGGGGGATTTTAGTACTTTATGTAAGTATTTTATTTTATTTTATAACTGTCGTTGAACAGCCGACCCAATTTCGGGCTTACGATTAACTAATGTTCAACTCTGTAACCTTGTAATTTTGAACCTAATCTAGAAGACAAGAGAACTAACTCCTGGATCAAGTACTGGAAGAAATTTGTCTTCGTGAAGGACTTTTTGATGGAACTAACCCGCATTCGCGTTACATGGAGAGGAAAACCACGAAACCCTCCCACGGCTCTTTTGATGGCAAAGGGACTCCATCCCATGATCCCACTTACCACTGAGGCCAGTCAGCACTGTGGTCGGTGCAATCTGGGTGTGGAATTCGTATCGACTTGCCATCTCTGGGATTCGAAGCCAGTTCACCTCATTGGAAGGCGAATGCTCTATCCCCTGAGCCACCACTGCTCTTTATGTACTCCTACTTTTTAAACTCGAATTCACGTTAATATGACTCAACTTCAATGAAAACATGGTTGAATCTGACAAATTAAGGTGCTTAGCTGAAGCCCGTAAATTAAACCTTGAACCATAAATGCGGTAAACTGTACCGTATTCATGGTTTAAAGTATCGATATTATATGAATTACGACCGGGGGATTGAATTTTATGTATTTTTGCATTAAAAGAGAGGGAGAAAAAAACACTAAGCAAGATGTACAAAGTAATTAACGGCACAATTTAATGGTTATATAAGAAAGGCAAAAGGAAAATGTAATTAAAAAGGAAAAAGAAAAGACTTTCAATTAATATTGCAGCTGATAACTTTTTTTCAATAAAAAACCAATCTTTTTCAGAAAACCACTTAAAACAAATCGCGCCACGAATAATATAAAAAAAATTCAAAAGGCGCCGATTAGAATAAACTTAAAATAAATAAATAAAAATATTCTCTTTCTTACAGAATTGAGAAAGAACAAGTAATTCTAACAATACTCAATCGAACAATAAGGAAATTGCGTCTCTCTTGATTTCTTCATTCTTATAACTCTTTTAAGTACAGTAGCGTTAGCGCCTGAATGAATGGAAAAAGACCATACTTTAATTCCCTAAACTTAACATTCAATTACCAGTTCAAAGCTTTAAAAATAAGCCCCCTCCATTTTTGAAACCTTATATTCTTTATTCTGAAAAAAAGAAAAGAATTAATGTTTAACAATATTTCTTATCAATACAATAACTAAGTTTTTCTCTTCTTTTTTTTCGGCTTCTACATTTATTCTAAAGATTTTCTTCTTCTTCTTCAAAAGCGCGTTTATTCATCGTCTCCTAATGCCGTTAATAACGACGAATTTACGATGAAATAAAATAAAAGTCCCCATTTTTATGGAAAAAAAAAAAGATTTTATGAAAAGGATTGTTCCGCTTCACTGTAACCGCAATCACCGACGCTATTTTCTCGGAAACCTCCGCCATTTTTAAATCTCGCCAAGAACTTTTTGTTTCTTCTTTTATTTTTAAAATATTTTATGGAAGTAAAGAAAAAAAAATCCTCTTTAACAAAGTATCGAGGGAAAATGTTCGAAGAGTTTCTTTTCAGGTTGATCCCTTCTTTTGGGTTCACCGATTGTTTCAATGTTTAGTGCCAATATATAAAAACATATTGGAACGCTTCATAATAAGAAGATATTCTATAATCAATTATTATATCACGCATATCCTTTTTATAATTTTTTTAAACTTTATATAAGGGAAAAAATAATATAATAACATAATTTATGTTTTAAATTCCATGTAATAACCGCTTATATTGTGAGTGGCCAATTGTTTAGGAACTATTTTTGAAAGAAGTATCGTATGAAATTACATTCTTTTTTTCAAATTTTCCATATAAAAAAAGGAAGTTCTTAGCCGTTTCTGAGAAATAAACAACTCTTTGTTTTAATCCTCATAATTCAAACCACTTTGGTGTCTTTTCATTCATGTCTGGAAAGTCTTGAAAATGGGTGCCAATTCTTGAGCGCTTGAGACAAATAGATTGTTATATCTTTTCATATATTTTTAAAGCGAATGAAGATTTATATTTAGGTAGTAACATTTTGTTTTATTTCGTAAATTGTTTTTAACTGACTTTAAAACAAGCGCAATCCATGAAAATTTTGTCTGAAATATTGTGAACGGGATGGCTTTTCTAATTATTGGAACTGGAAATATCTCCATCTCCGACAAATTAAATATTAATAATCATATAATAATTGAATAATAATTTTAATAATTTAGTTAACACATGAGATAACAAAAAATTAATTTAAACATGAATTCATACAGCATTCTAATTTTTCTGTTCAATCTCTATAAGAAAATTATTATAAAAAAATATTTATTTTATTTAAATGTCTTAACAGAGTACAATTTAAACAACAGGGTGATTCAAAACATTATAAAAATAATTTTAAAAAAATTTTTAATAAAAAATAAGCTAGTTAATATTTTTTCTTATCATTAAGAATATAATCCCATTTTTAACAACTTAGGCAACTGCTTAATAAGCAAAGGCATATTCACTGTGTTTTTTTAACTTGTATTTTATCTATTTTATAAGAGTTTATTTATTCCATATTATATATTAATTTTACCTTGAAAGTTAGAGTTATTAATTCAATAACAAGAAACATATTATCTACTAAGGGTTTTTCGGTTGTTAATTATCATACGAAATCTTTTATTTTATCACACTATTCGATTTCCCCCCCCCGCTAATTTATCTTTATAGTCGTAAGAGTTAGTGTATTAATTTAATAACACAAAACATATTACATTGCATTCAAATGCATTTTCAAGTTGTAAATTTGAAAGAAAAGAAAAAACATGGAGGTTGGATAAAATTACACCGAACCTGACCCCTCCCCTCCCCGAATACCTTTGACATGTCAGCGGGTTATGTTGTGGAAAATCTATGGTAGAAGATTCGATACGGTGATTTTGAAAGCACAGGGATTTAAAAAAAAATACCGCTTGTAGTAGACCCTTTAATTTTGCTCATTACTCTTTTTGCAAGCAAAAGAAAACAAGGAATAGTTAAGACAACTATGATCCGCACCACCAGCAGGGCATTCTGTTGTTTATTCGAACTTTTCTCACGGGCGTTCCATGTGACTAGCAGGTCTTTGCTCCGAACTTTTTCTTTTTTACACCCCGAGACCCCCTCTTCTGATAACAATAGTCTCAATACTCAAAACGTGTTTTTATTCTTGGTGACTGGTTAATAGGTTTCTTTTACTTGCTATCAATTTTCTATTATTTTGCAATTTTTTTTTTTAAATTTTAAACTATTGAGGTAAACAAGTTGGGTTGGCCTTGTTTGAAAAATCACCAAAAGATTGAAGTCTTGTTTTAAAATGTATCAGTGAAGTTGATATCGAATTTTTGACGTTCCAGAAGTAGCCAATATTTTTATGTTTGCTCTGCAATAAAAGAGCGTCTGATTGACATTATTTGAACATGAAATAATCTTTGAATTTCGAAAAATTGATTTGTTTTTAAACTGGCACAAAAATGACAATAACGCATCAGCTGTCAAGACAGCATTAAACAGGCATAAGGTTTAGCATCAGGTTTGCTAAATGAAGAAGGCAAAGCATTCAGTGTGTCACAACCACCATTAAAACGATAATATTGTCACAAGACTGCCTAGATTGCATTAAAAAAAGTCAAAACAGCAAAACTTTTATTAGTAAATCATCAAAAATATTTGAAATTCCAGAAAAAAATTAACATAGCTAAGAAAAGCTGAAAATAGAGTCACAATTCACTAACATGACCTAGTCAGATAAAAAGAAATACAAGCAGAGGGAGTAGGAAACCATTATGAGCTAATATAGCCACTTGCAATATAGCTTTCATAGAGATTTAGCACTTCCCGCATGTTCACTTACGCAAGTTCTACTCAAAATATGTAAAGAAAAGAGACTGTTCTATAATAACCAAGTAGAACATGCGTGTGAGCTAATGCGGGATGAAGCTCAGAAAAGTTTTGTTGTATTCCCCATACGCTCTCGTACGCAGATTCTGCGCAAGCTCTGTAGAGAATTGAGACTGTTCTGTAATAACCAAGCAGATCATGCGAGTAAGAATATGCAGGATGGCATAAGAAGTATTCTTAAATAAGTTTTGTATTTCTATTTAGTATTCCCCAAACGCTCTCGTACGTATATTCTGCGCAAGCTCTGCAGAGAATTGAGACTGTTCTGTAATAACCAAGCAGATCATGCGTGTAAGAATATACAGGATGGTATAAGAAAGGGCTTAAAAAAGTTTTGTATTTCCATGTAGTATTCTCCACACGCTCTCGTACATAGATTCTGCGCAAGCTCTGTAGAAAATTTAGATTGTTCGATAATAATTAAGTAGAATATAAGTAAGTGAATATGCGGGATGGTACATGAAAGAGCTTAGAAAAGTAAAAATTGCAAAATTAATTAATAATCAATCACACAATACAGGCACACAAATGAATCCTAGAAAAAGAATAAAAATCACTTTAAAGTGAATAACAGCAATGCAAATTTCTGCCCTTGGCTAGCGATGCACACAAAATAATATTTGATGGTAGCTAAATAAAGAAGGAGAGAAAAACGAAAATAAAATACTCCATTTGTAAAGAAAACAGCTTATTTCTCACTTAACGGCCGATGATAAAATAGAAATCATTTTCCAGAGCAGTCATGCTTTTTTTTTCTTTTTCATTTTATGAGTTATTATCATTCAATTCTGCATTCGACTCACGCAACTGTGACGTCACAGGATGTAGTTCTGCGAGGCCGAGTGGATCCGAGGACGTTTTGTTAACCGAATTTCTCCCGTTCGGTTCGGATGGACCGAGGTGGATCAAAAACCGAGTTATGGTGTCGCGTGTTGTCGTGCTTATTTGACACAAATAATAGAATGAAATATGCGTTTGTGTAGATTGATTCGGGGAACCCTTGAGAACAACACGACAATTCTGGGAACAATTGATAACAATTTTATCAATGGCAATTGCTCAGTAATTGAAATATAAAAGTGATTGTTTTATTTTACCAGGCAGAGCACAAAACTGAAGAGTGTTTTTGCAATGCGTTAAAATTTTTTCCCTCCTCAGTTAAGTTCATTCATTGAAATAAAATTAAAAAAATATTATTAAGCATCAGATCAGTTACTTTGAATCCTTAAAAAATGTAATGCTAGTGCATTAAGTGCATTTCAACTTTTTTTTTAATTTTTTTTTTTTAAGAATTAAAACAATAATAAGTCTTTTTCAACTAGAGTATTTCAATAAATGCTAAAAAAGTCTCTGAAAAATGCTTTAAAATTAAAATAAATTATAATTTTAAAAAGTGCCTAACTTTAGATATTTCGAATAATTGTACTTTTAAAGTTGAGACCTTTGTTATTATTATCCTACAAAACTTATTCCTGTTAATATCTACACCAGCGTACAAAGAAAACTTTCAAACTTTGTAATAATACACAATTAAAAAAGCAAATAATTCTAACTTAAATATGTATTATCGAACATTCTTATTAAAATATTTTGTTTCAAACTTTAAAATAATTAATGTCAGCCATCAGCTCGATGTTAATTGTACATTTTATTCGTTGGCTCAGTTATAATTGTATAATTTTATTTGTTTATCTAATGCTAATCGCGCAATTTTATTTGTTGGTTCAATACTAATAGTAAAAAAAATTTTCTAGAGGCTTAATGCTAATTGTACAACTTTATTTGTTGATTCAGTGCTAATAATGCAACTGATTGACTCAGTACTAATTTTACAATTTTAAATATTAGTACAACGACGGAGGGAAATAAATATTCAGACGGTTATGGAAACTCCGTCAAAAATACTAATAAATAGGAGGAAGAATAATTTTTTCTTCGACATTAACAAATTTATTAAGCACAACAACAGGAAATGTTCCCAAAACAACAAAAAATTCTGCACAATTAGTAAACAGGGGGTCTTTGGAGGGGGGGGGAGAAAAATCTTGGGGTGTCCCAAGAGGGATGGAAGGGGCGCGGCATCCTATTTTGGAAAACGGGCAAACAGCTGTGAAGACCTAATGGAGCTTGATAAATGCGCTTATTTGCAGTACAACAGGGAGCACAGTTTGGCTCCAGGGCAGAGCCACACCATACTCAGATCCTGAACACGATTAAAGAAGGAAAAAAAAAAATCGAATTTATTTTTGCTCTTTTTTTATTCCGCTCCTCACCCCACCCACCCCTAGGTGGTTTAGATTACAGAAGTAGATAAGTTAACAGTTATGGATGGATTGGGTGGGACTCACATTCCAAACCTTGCGAAACTTAAAAAATTATTGCAATAATTTTTATTTATTTATTTATTTTTTGTACACACACACAAAGAAATCATTTACAAAATCGTTCTATAGGTTGGTAAGTTGCCTATAAATTTAAATAATATTGAGCTCAACCAATACATGGCTGCAGCAAAATACAATAAAAGAATAAACATTTCTTATAAACATTACAATAAATAAATAAAATAAAAATGTGATCATTTGCGGAGGAAAAAAAAATTGTAAGCGAACTGCGAAGAATTCTAACCTGCATTACTTGTATGCTTATAATGCTTGGATTTAAATGATACAAGCACGAGTCTACATATTCAGTACAAGTATAAAATATAATTTACTTTAAATTTTAAAAGTGATTGTTGTTTTGATGTTGAAAGTACAATTATGTTTGTTGGCTAGATGATAATTGTGCGATAATTCTTTTGAATGACTCAACGCTAATTCTCTATTTTTATTTGTTAGCTCAAGGCTAACTGTTCCATTTTATTTGTTGGCTTAGTACTGATTGTTAACTTTTATTTGCGGGTTCAGGGATGAATTCACAATTTCATTTGTTGACTCATTGATGAAGTTATTTAATTTGCTCGCTTGATATTGGGCAGATTTCATTGTTAGCTTAAAGAAATTTTATATGTTGGTTAAATGGTATTTGTACAAATTTCAGTTTTTGGTTCAGTATTAGTTTCATATCAGTATAAATTTGGTACAGTATATACTGTAATGTTATATTAGAAGTAATATTCGATTATTACCGATCATTTTCCTCTATGGCATCATAGCACTCCTCGAAGGAACGAGTTCCAAAAAAAAAAAAAAAAAAAAAAAATTTCTCCAGTTATTTGATACATTTCATCAAATAAGATAAAATAATAATAGTTACTGTAATTAGATTTTTGAAAAGGTTTAATACAGTAATTATTATTTGTGTAATGTCAGTAATAATAATTACTGTTATTACATTCGCTTCAAAAAAATATACAAATTGGAAACAACAGTCGAGTTTCAAGAGCTCATAAACATGCACCCGTTTTCAAGACTTCCCAGAAAGGAAGTGAGAAGAACCAAAAGTGATATGAAATTTAAAACGTAATGTTGACAACGAAAAATGAAAAAAAAATAAATACATAAATAAATAAAAATAATAAAGGTGAAAAACTAAAGTAGAAAAACTTTAGTAGCCACGAGAGTGAAAAGATGAAGTGTAAAATGCATTTCCAAGCGTTATGGAGGGATGGTGAACTAGTGTCGTTAACAAGGGAATCAGCATTCATCTGAATAAAGCAAGATTCCAGGATATCAAGATGAGCTGATGTGACTGGGGTGGAAATAATTTCGGCAAAGTCGAAATTGAATTTATGGCCAGGATTCCAATAGCATTCAACAATGGATGATTTTCCGAATTCTTGATAACTAACACATCTATCGTGTTCTATAACCTTCACTTATTATACTTTAGATTTTCGGTCTAAAGTATTAAGTATAAGTGGGGGTTAAGATTTTAGTCTAAATTTTAAAGCACGTTTTTCCTAAAGCATCAGTTTCTTGGAATAATTTTTCTAATTATAGTAATTATTCAACTCTTCCAAGAAGTAAATAATCAAAAATTTTCATTTGTGATTTTCAAGAAACTAACTTAAGCATCATAAGAGGAGGGAAGAAAAGATGCGGTGATGGTGAAAGGATGAAAGAAAAAGATGAAAGGAATTATGGGAGATGAGTGGAGGACAGGAGATTTATCTGACTCCAGTGGTGGTCAAACATCCATAATTTATAAGACTCTCCTTCGAGATAGGCGCCCGATAAACAACTCCTTATAGAAAGAAGAAGTGACAGGCGCATCCAAGATAGTGTCATTCATAAAACCCCCCACTTATTATACTTTCAGAGAAGAAAAGTAATCGCAAACTTCTTCTGAACGAAAGGAGATTTGAATATTTATATTGTAATTCCTGATCATGTATTAAAATGTCAATCCAAAACTCTGGTATTAAATATTATATTAAAGAAAATTTGAAGACGAAAATTATTTTTGAAGTTATTATTATTTTTTCTTTTAAATAAAAAACTATTATAAATGCAGGGGCATACGTAATAAGACCTTTTATAGTTACCCATACATTTGACTTAAAACCTTTTATAGTTATCTATACAATTTCCTCATTATAATAAAGAAAAGCAATAGCATAAATTGATAGATTAGGAAAATTATAAATTAATAAAATAATTTGTTTTATAAATGAAATCTATTAAAGTAATAAATAATTGAATTTTCTGTTTTTTTATTTTTTATTTTTTTAAATTTGAAATTAAATTTTGAACTTAAAATTTTTCTTTTATCATTACTTCATCGGCTGAGAAATTATTTTTTAATTAAAAAAAGATCCTGATACTTTTGAAAAAAAGAAATCTTCAATAATAAAATGTTGATCATACATATATTACGAGAAAAATTAACGAGATACATACATTAAGAGAAAAATTAGTTGAAAATAGTTTTAAAAAATATTTCAATCAGCACCTTAGTTGCAAAATTTCATGTTCCAAAAATGAATAAATAAATAAATAAGCAAAAAATAAAAATAAATAAATAAATGCAAAAAGCAAAATAAAACAAATCTTTTTTTTAGTGATGATTTTTTTAATATAAAATTACGAATCATAGTAATAAATTACAAAAAATGAAGATAATAAATAATAATGAAGTAAAAAAAAGAAAGGTATAACTTGACACAACTATCGATTTTCGTCAGCAATACTTCTCATGTTGAAGGCTAAAGATACTCTACGTATTTCAGGACTTGCTTTTTTAAAAACCATGTAAACAGATAACGTAAACCAACAAACCATGTAAACAGATAACGAATGTTCACAAATTGCATTACAATATAAAAACAATAAACAAAAAAGTGAGGGAAAAATCCATTTCGAAAGTGAAACCATTTTATTAGAAGATCATCCCTCAAAAAAACCTTTTCTCAGTAATGTTGTGACCACGGATTAAATCAGCCCCGCCCAGCAACGGATAGCAACATACCTGCATATGTGCTTGCCCTACTAAGTAGTTCATTTAAAGACCACGCTTTACATATAGTACTTTCTTTTTCACCTTCATTTTTGCCTAAGCTTTTTTCGCGACACAGAAGTGAAAAGTTGCTTACGCTTTGTCACGCTATTGGAGTGGCACCGATTTTTAGATTGAACAGACAAAAAGCAGATTTGTTTTTCCCATAAAACAAGACTTTTTTCCCCCTCTTTAGTTGTATTTTGGACATAAAATTGCGTTAAAGCTGCTGTTTTCAGATGTTAAAATAACGGGAAATTTTGCGCTTATATTCCTTAAAATATATATGTTGAAACAAGACTGTTGTCCCTAATTTTGCAAAACGGAAGATTTTGCTTTTATGTTTCTTAAAATATATCATGCTGAAATAAAACTGTTCCCCTCAATTATAAACAACAGAAGATTTTGCCCTTACATTTTCTTTAAGAATATGTTCAAACGAGGCTGTTGTCTCCTAATAGCTGTCCCTTTATATTAAAAGTAAAGGGTTACACGTTTCATCATTAATGGTTGCTACCAATGACGATAGATCTGAAATTATGTAGTTAAAAAAGGACAATTAAACAAAAATATCTCAATGATTTTTTTGTGATATTATATTGTTACTTGCGATTTTTAAAAAAAAAAAAACATTTTTATTTTTATTAACGAGTTTGTTTTACATTGTATTTCTAAACGATTTTTATTTTGAGCTTTATTCTAACCCCGACTTATTTTGAGTAATTTTACCCATAGTTTAATGTTTATACACTAAAACATCCAAGTTTAAAAGGTATTCAACGATTTCGATATTCCGTTCTACCCATGGCGCCAGGGGTGTCGGATAACCGAGGTTCTACTGAAATCTATATTACTCAAAAAACATTTGCCAACTATAAAATAAATTCAATTATTCCGTCTCAAATATAGTCTTCTGATCTCTATTACCTTGAATCTCCTTTCAACAATGCTGACATTTAATCAAGACAGAAACAATGACACTCGTCCATCGTGTGTGGGACAGATACACACCTCCATAAAAAGGTTTAAGTTCAAATCTCTTTTCAGACAAACATCAAATCGAAGGTGCTCTGCATTAAGAGAGTTCTTTTAACCTCATATTGTTGAGACAAGAGCCCATCCTTTGTGTCTATCTGCTTATCTGGTGTTCGAATCTGGACTCGTATCCTGTCTACAAATCAAGTCGAACACGATTGACTGATTTTGTGATTGATCGGACTTTAATAGACTCCATAAGCTTCACACTGGTCAGCAGAGCGTATTTTCTTTCAGTCAGAGGACGAGAAATACTCATTCAATTACACGACAGATCTGTGTAATAATCCGGACATCTCAGATTAAGACCTCGCTTGTGAATCGGCTCTTTTTTCTCCTTCCAACGTGTTTTTCGATTCATTCCCCACATTTTAAATGGCCGCTTCGTTTGAAAGTGTCATGTTGTCTGCTACATCCGATTTATGTCACTGTTCATACTCAAGGATGAGTAATCAAGTATCAAATGCTGTCATTTAAAACACGTACGCAAACGTATAATTGTGATGTAGTGTAAAATAGAACATCTTTTATTATTGCATTACAATGGCTGTTATCTTTTAAACTTATATTTATGCATTGGAGGACTTTTTTAAATATTGTATCACAACACCGGTTATCTGTACAACTTCATTAATAGACGTAAGACTAAAATTAGAATTAAGCAAAATACCAAAATGACTAGGGCAAGGTCAAGGTGACTAGGCCTATGAGATATGAGTGTTAGCATTCAAATAATACCAAAATTGCATTTAAAGTGAATGCTTTCAAATAAGGCTGAAGACTTTTCTAAGCAAATACTGAAGGACTTTTAAATATTGCTCCAAATATTGCTGCTATTTTTAACTACTGATACACATTGATGGACTTGTTTTTACGATTAGTTCTCGAATTAAATTCCAGTTTTCTTCAAAAGCAACAAGTTACTATTATTTTTACTCAAGAATGAATAATTCAATAGCGAAATTTGATCTCAAAAGACGATAATGGAGTTTTTAATCTTAGTCCTAAATTAAATGCTAAATTTTAATCATAAAACCTAAAATATTTAACAACGGGAAATGTTTAATTTCTCATATACAGCGTCAGCCAATATATTAAATGCTAAAAGTATAAACCTAGGCATGTTAACTGGGCAATGGTGTATTTTGATAGGGGCGTGTGACTCACAAATGGTGTTCTAATGAACTCTAGAATTCCGTGAGGTTCCAGGAGTTTAAATTTTTTAAATTAGTAATGATTTGTGAAAACTGTAATTATATTTATATCGAAACAATAAACCATTATGAATGTGATATTTTAGCTATGTTTATAGAATTATTTAAGCAAAATGCCAGTAAAAAAGATATAGTAAAATTTATAAAAATTTGTATAAGTATTTTTTTAACTTTTCAATTCAAAATAAAATCACCAAATTCAAGAATAACCAATTACGTTTTTTAGATAACTATTCTCAACATTTATAGGAGTTCTTTTTCAAAAATTATAATTTCGCTTATTTTATTCACTTTTAGTACATGTATAGACCAAAAAAAAAAAAAAAAATCAGAACTAGACTAGATGCCACTTTAGCCCTGCGAATTCTATTGTTTGACATAAAACTTATTAGTTTAAAAGTTTTATTGATAAAAAGATTATTGAATTTTTTTTCTCTTCACATTATCAAAATAGTTAGTAGCTTCTTTGGTTCGTATGTTCACAATTGCTAGTAAACTTTATTTATTAACTTAAGGTTCCGCCAAAGATTCTCTCGCAATTACGTTTCCGTTGCCGTAAAAAAATAGGAACCGTTGCTCTAAAAAATTTGCATAAGCGTATACAATAACAGTCTAGTTATTCCCCCCCCCCTCTCCTAAGTTCGATTGTAAGTCCAATTCATGCAGAATATCAACACAAATCATAATTACATCGCTGAGCGAAAAGCTAGTCCTAAAATACCTCTGATTTTTGTGGTATTATTATTATTCTAGACATTATTGATACTCTTTATTGATAATGACATTAAAAAAGATATGAGCACAAAAGCTAAATTGGTTCATGACAAATTTAAATTGTTACAGCTCAACTAAAAGTATACATAGTATGAAAATTCAATAACAAAATAATAAGAGTTAAAAAGAAAAGATTCAAATTCAGAGGGAAAGATTAAATAAATTCATTTCCTACATGAAACACAAATACAAACAGATCAACAACACCGTACGAAACTAACCGAAAGCCAGTTTTCAATTCATAAAAATTCGAGAACTCCTTTAATTAGAAACTTTATATTCGAGAAGCCAGTCGCATCAGCAAATTAAATACTTCCTGAGCAAGGAATCGAATTGATGAAATTCATATAAAGCGATACCTCCATCTCCAAACATGGTAATAAACAACAACCAAAAGAAAAAGAAGAAGAAAAAAAATGCAACGGTGGCATCTTATGCTTTTAAAAATTCTGAACAACAGCAATTACGAAAAAAACTATATTATGATCTGTTCAGAGGGGTGGGAAGAGTTTTATGAGCCTCTACCTCTTCATTGATTAAAGATTTTATGGATTCAAATGAGTCATTTTATGAGAAGTTCCTTCTTGCATAAATAATGGGACAACGGAGCCTCGGTAGCTTCTTGTTTGTGAGAGGAGCCATCCAATGAGGCGAGCCATCTCATATACTTTGAGCCGGTAATATTTGCTAATTGTGTTTCAGCAGGGAAACTTTTAAGATGGTTTTTTCACAGTTGGAGTAGACATGGAACCTTGGAGAGAACGATAAATGAGACTTTTCGTACGTAAACTGAAGATTCACTTTTAGAGAGTGAAAATGCAATAGTTAATTTTTAATGCTCAGTTGATGTGCGAAAACTCCATTTTTTCCTCCTTGTTTTAGATTTTAGAGTGAGTCAGGTAAACTCAATTTGTTGAAGGAGTTTTGATCATTTATTTATTGTGTGACGGGTTGAAAGTGATGGGAGTATCTAAAATGATTCGATTTTGTTTAAAAGCAAAAATCGTAAAGGAAAATTAACAAAAAAATCGTTAGAGTAACTTGTAAGATTTACAAGATAATCGAAGAGGGGTTTTAGTTACGTCATAATCGATATTGAAGGTAACAATTATTTTTAAAATATATTGAATTCAAATTTTTACATTCTAAATAACTTTAATTTATTCTAAAATACACATTAAAACTCCAAATTGTTCAGGAAGAAATCTTAAATTATTCCAAAATAACATTAAAATTATTCATAATAAAATCTTTCTATTTGTCTCATCTAGTCATGTTTAGAGAAGTAAAAATTTGATTTATATAAATGCATTTTATGACTCCAGACTTGATTAAGTTAAAATAATTTGCAAA
This sequence comes from Parasteatoda tepidariorum, assembly GCF_043381705.1. Classification (NCBI taxonomy): domain Eukaryota; kingdom Metazoa; phylum Arthropoda; class Arachnida; order Araneae; family Theridiidae; genus Parasteatoda; species Parasteatoda tepidariorum. The sequence goes on from NC_092211.1 coordinate 19,808,022, forward strand.
TATAGTAAAAATACCTGGACCACGGAAACGGTATTTTAAAAAATAATAATGTTAAGAAACAGATTAACAAGGTACAAATAAGCATAATTTAAAATTATTTCAATTATTTAATTATCTTTTTTCCCCTCCAAAAACAGCATACTTGAAAACGAATATTTAATTTTTTATAGAACTCAATGGAACAGTAAAAATAAGCATTAAAACAAGCATACCACGACACAAAAATTAAAAAAAACAACAACATTGGTTTGTTTAAAAAAAAAGCGCCCTGGTGGCGAAAAAAAGTACCCTTAAAAACATCCATTTCCCACGACGGTCAACTACACAGCAATCAGACACCGTAACCGTGTTGATTATTCTTTGATGCGATTCACGGGGCAGCGAAATTGAGGTTTAAAAAACACATTTAAAATTAAAAAAGTTTTAGAAACAAGAACTCATCTTTCTTCTCAAGATTGTTTTACGAAGGCTCCGTCGTCGAATGAAATGATGACTTTTTGCGAGTAATATACTACTTCCGTAACTGCTTTGATTTGCTGAAAATGGCGCAAAATGTCAACACGGAGAAAAGCCACAGATTTGTGGAAATGAAAGTGCTTGTAGCCTAATTTTTGAATATTTAATAACTTAACTTACTCCAATGCAGCATTATCTGAACTCAAATATTTTTTTTTTACAAAAGCTGAGAATAAGCCAATGATTTTCATCTAGGTGGGAAAATGTCGCCAAATTGGCAATTTTTAAAATAGTTTAATAACTTACATATTATTAAGTTATTCGTCCGTTCTAAAGCCTAGATAATTCTTCACAGCAAGATGATATATAAAGTTTAAAATTATCGCTTTGCTTCAAGTGTAAGACACTTTAATTGTCACTTTTTTTTAAAAAATTTTCTTTGTTGTCAGAGCTTCGAAAAACTATGTTAAACAAATAAATAGAAATGCTAAATATATAAAAACGGCAGAGATGATTTTTCCTTGTTTACATTTCTCCAACAATAAAAAATTTCAATAAAATTAATATGTAATGATAAACAATCTGATTCCATTAAAAAGTACATGGCATCTGGCTTTAAATTCCGAGCAAATAATCAAAAAAATCCATTTGTTAAAAAAATATAATTACAAAACCTTACTAAAATAAGGAGTCATTCAATTTATTTTAATGACTATTACTTATTTTTTATTCAATTTCCCCAAGTTCATTCGAAAATAATATCCAAAAGAGAGTTTTCAAATAATCAAAATTAAAAATTCAATAGTATGCAACTAACATCAGCATTGTAGCTTATAATGAAAACTAATCTAAACATTTCCCTGGTTTGTAAGTAGTGTTTCTGGTTTATACTGTACCTTAAACAGTTTAATTAAATTCAAAATTAAAATTAACATAATTTTTGAATTTATGAAATTATGAATATTTTTTCGGCCCTTCCTTCTGTAAGTGTGTGTGTTAATATGCACTGTCTTTCAAAATCTCTGAAAATATCCCAGAAAGCAAGAACGAGATAGACAAATAGAAGGGGGACAAAAAAACAGGTAAAATTCCGAAAAAAGTAATAAGTATTGTGTGGAAGTTTTTATTTTTTTTCTTCCTTCATCATCTTTAAAATGAGTGAATTGGAACTAACACTGTAACAATTCTGGAGCGAATTACGAGTAGGAAGAACTGGCACGTAGGGTTTTTCATTATACATATTGTGCGGTATTATGTATAGTATTTTTACCGAAAAATACTATGAACAATTTTTTACAGCAATATTTACTTAACTAGAGTGATTCAGTGATTTTACGGTAAGATACCTGTAAAAATTATGATATATCAGTTTTTTGTATCGTAATGTGTTTCAGTAAATATGGATTTTACTGTTAAAAGTACCGACACCGTAAGTATTGGCACCGCAATTTTTTCTGTAATNAGAAATTAAATCAACGTACGAACTACTTATATCAGATTTTTTTGTTTCGTAACATATTCCGGAAAAAATGGATTTTACTGTAAAAAGTACCGGCCCGTACTTTTTACTGTAAAATCCATTTTCACTTTCGGCCGGTACTTTTTACTATAATTTGATTTGGATTTTTCTTCAGTGCAGTAATAAATATTAAAGTAGGTTTTATCAAAGTATAAATTCTCGAAGTAGATAAAAATTGATTACTTTTAGGGGATTGGAAATTTAGGTTCGTTCTTATATCTTATTTTTACTAGATAATAAATTACACATAGAGAAAGAAAAAAATAAAGATCTTCAAGATAAATCACACCGATATGTAACAAGTTTGAAAAGAACACACTCCAATCAGGTGATGTAAACTGGACAAATAAAACAGATCGTATCTGTAAACAGAGTTATCAATGCAACATTCTGATAGGAAACTTTTTTATCAGTTGGCAAAAAAAATATTTGAAGGAAACTGTCATCGATTATAGAAATATGGATTTTGCTTCTAAGATTACGACCTACTGGACTTTAAACTATCACTACCATCGTTTCTCCGCTCTTTTTCGGATTTTTTTTTTTAATCCTACATATAAACTGCAAAAAAAAAACTCTAAAATACATTGGCATTTAATTTATAGGAGTAGTTAATTGTTTTTCATTGAAATTTTCAAAATATGCACAAGTAACTCAGTACCAAATAATATTTGTTTTTATTTCTAATTTTTCTCATATTTTATAAAAATCAACAACAATTTGGATAAAAAAAAAATATGCGTAAGAAGGGGAAAAAAAACCGTATTGTAAGAAATTATAGCGCGAAAATTATTTTGAAAACAATGTGGACTGAGCCTTGTTAATGTAACTTTATATGTAACTGTATTCATAAGACAATTTTAAATTGTGTAACAGTTGGGATGCTTTAAAACTATTCTGAAATATGTTAAGTATGCAAACTACTTAGAAATGTGCTTATTATTGTTCCAAGTGTCTGAAAATGCGTTTAGTATTAGGTGTACCAAGTGCCTAAAAAGGCATTTTACATGTTATAGGAATGCATGCATTTAGATTGCGTTTTACTTACTTAGTCATGTTCATGCTGTTAGAGTACTAGCTTCACGCTGTAAGAGTAGCGTTATTTTGTCTGTTTGTTTCATGCAACTTAAAGCACTTGAACGTGTGCTTAGTTTGCTCGGTTCATTTTGTTCATCCGCGTTTGAATTATCGGAATCATTTATCTACACCGAAGAGCCATTACATTATGACCACCCTGCTAATAACATGTAGGACCACATTTAACCCTCAAAACTGCTAGCATCCGCCGTGGCATTGATTCCACAAGGTAGTCTGAGGTATCTGGTACTGCAATTCCCTGGTCCTGCAATTCCCTCACATTGTGAGGGAATTGCGTTGGTTTCCCTCACATTGTGAGGGAAACCAAATTCGTGCGAGGCAGCACGAATTTGGTTTTCCAAGTAGGACCACAAATGCTCTATTGGATTAAGGTCAGATGAATTTGGGGGCCCAAGACATGACTTGAAAGTCACTGGAATGTTCCTCGAACCAATCCATGACGCTTCGACCCTTATGGCAAAGTGCATTATCCTGTTGGTAAGCACCATCCCCGCAGGAAAAACTGTTGCCATGAATGGGTGAACCTGGTCTGCAACTACGTTCAAGTAGTTTGCAGACGTCAGGGATTGTTCTATGAGGATTATGGGTCCTAATGTGCCCCATGAAAACAATGTTCCTGGACGAGAAACCATGCAAACCCGGACGAGCCAATTGTTATTGATGGAGGGTGGTCATAATGTAATGGCTCTTCGGTGTATAACCTCATAATATCATACATGCCTAATATGTTCACATTAACGAGGCTCAGTTAACTTAATAATGCAAATGTAGGTACTTACTTGGTCTGGAGTGGATGAGTTGTCTGAGCTGTGTCCAGTGGTGTCAGGGTTACCCCTTCCACCTCCTGCCCCACTGTTACCACCACCAGCACCACCACCACCGTTACTGCTGTTATTATTATTGTCTCCCAAGTCACCAGGTTTGCTGTCCCTTTCATCGATGACTAAATCAATTGGCATTTTGCCTTTTAAACAGCTAATGTAACGCTGGCAGAAGTTATCGCACAATTCGTGTACCTGAAACACAATAAATAAATTATAATTTTTATTCATTCGAAAAAAATACACATTCATCATTTAAAAAATATAAATGACACAAAAGAGTAGCCAAACCAGCATCACGTTTGTACACATTTCTCGTGTAAGTAGCTCTTTTCCCTACATATTTTATTTGCGGCAATTTTTTTTTTAAAAAAAAAAAGCATTAGTAAGTGACCCATTTTGCTTTACCATTCTATAAACACTTCAAATATTTTGGAAATAATGATAAATAAATAAATATTATTTTCAAATATTACATCTTTCACATCATTTATTCTTTTTCAGAAAGCAAATTACAAATTATTTGGGATTAAGATGTGATTGAATTACTATGATTTTAAATAATGACGTATTCTAATTTGAATTAGGCTTTGGGGAAAAATCGAAGCAACTGTATCATCAAGACAAACTTCGACCACATATCACTGTCACATCAGATGATTTTAATACTGTAGCATCTTGTTTCAATCATACGAATGCCACTTCCTCCCCACCTATCCACTAGAGTGCTTCCCCACCTATCCACAGCACTAGGATATGAAACCTGCAATGATTTGCCTCTCTCACCTACCAGGGTTTTTCTAATTTTTTCCCCATCTCCATTAATTTTTTTTTTTTTTTTTTGTCGACAACTTAGCGTTTTCTTTTCTCATTCGCGACTGGTGAGTCTTGACAATGGGCACCTACTTTCAAGCCCTCGAAACATGACGAATTCTTTCAGTTTTATAAGTTTAGAAGAAAAAAATTTTTTTTAACATTATCAAGCACATTTTTTTGTTGTTTGAAAAAGAAATCTTTTGGTCAACATATGGATGTCTGATTTAACTTTATATCAGACCTTTATTAATTTAAAAAAAAAAAAAAAAAGTTATTCTGATTTTTTTCAAAAAAAAAAACAACAAAAANAAAAAAAAAAAAAAAAAAGTGAAGGGTAGGGAGATTTTTTAGTAGTATTCTATTCTTTTCAAAAATATATTCCAGATTTAAAAACAAAAAATAAATAACAGGGCTTAAAGTAAAATAATCTAGACAATTATTTTCATGTGTTGCTGAAGAAGAAGAAAGAAATATTTGTGAGATTGATCTTCTCTAGCAAACTCTTTAAGAACACATAAATCTTTAGAGAAAAGAATAACAACAGAGATCGGTGCAGTTGTATATCGGCAGCAGAAGCCATGACATCATCAAAGTCAGACAGCTGGTAATAATTGTCTTTCTCTCATCCTGAGAGAGATTGTCACTACATAAGTGTGTGACAGCAGTATATGGGTCCTTCCTCGTCGGAATGCAATAACGCCTCGTCATCTGTTATTTGACATCGGGGGGGGAGAGAAAGAGATACTTCCCTTTTCGTGGGTGCAAAGGCCTTATTGAGGAAGGACAAAATATTACACTCTCCAAAGAATCATCAACATCCCCCGACCTGTGATCTTTTTCTTTTGGGGGTGATGAGAGATTTTTTATTGGTTATCATGAATATATTATTATTACATTAGAAGTGGATGAGATAAAGTAGTAGTTTTAAATAAAAGAATCATTATGATTGAAGAATTCGTATGTGCATTTTGAAGGGAAAAATAGAAATTGCAATTTTTGAAGAAAAAAAATAATTAACTTTTATAGTTCTGTATAATTCGACATAACATACATCATGTACATGCAATATATACATAATTTGACGAAACACTAAACAACACGTCATAATTCGAAATGTTGATTGAAAACAGTGTATCTTTTGATGTTATACTTGACAGCATAAACCGACTCTCAGTGCAAAGTTCGGCATAGCACTTGACAACATTGCATAATTCAACGTAATACTTGACAACATATATCGACATATTATTCGACGCTTGGAAACATTGAATGATTCTACATAACACTACACAACACAATATAATTTGAAATGACGATAGACAACATTGCATATTTCGATCTTAAGCTTGTGAGCATAAATCGATAATCATTGCAAAATTCGGCATAACACTTGTCAACATTGCATTATTCAACGTAATACTTAAGAAATTAAATCAACGCACGATTCGACACTTGAGACATTGCATGATATGACAAAACACTACTCAACACAGCATATTCGAAATGGCGATAGACAACATTTTATCTTTCGGCTTTAAACTTCATCACAACAACCAATCATAGCAAAATTCGACATAGCCTGCATTATTGAACGTAATACTTGACAACATACATCGACATATTATTCGACACATGACAACTTTGAGTGATTCGACATAATACTACATTACCCAGCATAGTTCAAAATTATACTTGACAGCATTGCATCTTTTGAGGCAATACTTGATAACATAAACCGACAAACTGTTCAATACTTGACAACATTGTATTGTTCGGCGAAACACTGGACTACAAATATTGAAAAATAATTTGACACATTGCATGATTGGACTTTAAACTCCAGCATGAACCGACATAACATTCGATTGGCGACATTGCCTAATTCTACAATATGCAGTTTTAGGAATATTTTCCTAAGAATATAGGTTGTAGTTGGTGGAATTAAAAATAAATAAATGAATAAAGTATACAGTGCTGTTGGAGTTGCCAGTTTTTCTACAGACCAATTTAAGTTGTTTTTACTGTTAGAATAAATCATAAACTAGTTCACAGAATTAAAAATAAATAAATGAATAAAATATATAGTGCGCCTGGAGTTGCCAGTATTTCTACAGACCAATTTCAGTTGTTTTTACTGTTAGAATAAATCATAAACTAGTTCATAGAATTAAAAATAAATAAATGAATAAAATATATAGCGCGCTTGGAGTTGCCAGTTTTTCTACAGACCTATTTTAGTTGTTTTTACTGTTAGAATAAAATCATAAACTAGTTCATAGAATTAAAAATAAATAAATGAATAAAATATATAGCGCGCTTGGAGTTGCCAGTTTTTTTACAGACCTATTTTAGTTGTTTTTACTGTTAGAATAAATCATAAACTAGCTCATAGAATTAAAAATAAATAAATGAATAAAATATATTGTGTGCTTGGAGTTGCCAGTTTTTCTACAGACCAATTTTAATTGTTTTTACTGTTATAATAAATCATAAACTAGTTCATAGAATTAAAAATAAATAAATGAATAAAATTTATAGCGCTATAGGAGTTGCCAGTTTTTCGACAGACCAATTTTAGTTGTTTTTACTGTTAGAATAAATCATAAACTAGTACATAGAATTAAAAATAAATAAATGAATAAAATATATAGTGCTCTTGGAGTTGCCAGTTTTTCTACAGACCAATTTTAGTTGTTTTTACTGTTAGAATAAATCATAAACTGGTTCATAGAATTAAAAATTAATAAAATATATAGTGCGCTTGGAGTTGCCAGTATTTCGACAGACCTATTTTAGATGTTTTTACTGTTAGAATAAACTAACAGCAAAATTCATTCAATAAAAATTGAATAAACCTTTCCCATTTGATTTGATAAAAAAGAAAATTTAAATTCAAAAAAAAAAAAAAAAAAAAAAAAAAAAAAAAAAAAAAAAAAAAAAAAANAAAGAACTTTTTGAATTTACCTTTTACCCATCCACAGCCACGTGTCAACATCAGATAACGTAAAAATCAGGAACGAAGGAAGGGAAGGGGGGTAGAGAAAAACTGATAAAAATGCATAAAAACCAAAAACTTTATTTTCTGAGACTATAACAAAAGAAGGCAGGAAAGAGAGGGGAAAAAAATGTCTACTTTTAAACACGTACTCGGCGTGTATTTTGACGTGAACGGAGACGAATTCAAACGAAATGAAGAATAAAAAATGTATTTTGCATATCAGAGTAGTCAGTGCATGTGAAAGGGACAGACACAGAAGGCGTGTGCTGTTTTGCATGCGAACGGTTCTTTCCTTCATGTGACAGAAGAAGAAAAAAAAAATAAATAAATGTATGAGCGAGGGGACAGAATTGGGAAGGGGGGGAAGAAAAAGTCATTCTCTCCCGCGGAGATGTCTGCATAAACACAGCAACTAATTCAAGATTGAAAAAAAAAATCTATAAATCATCGTCTTAGCCATTTTTTTTTTTATTATTATTACTTTATCTGAAAGGTTGAGGCATGAGATGGTTTATCAATATAAGATTTAGTATGAGTGTAGGTCAGCGGTTCATAATTTCTGAGGAATCCTAAAAGGAAACCTTCTTTTGACGGAACCTCGACGTCATAAATAGAGTTCATTAGCAATTAGAAACATATTAACAAAAAAAAATTTTTTTTTAGAATAATAAATGTGGAACATGGAATTTTTCATCGTCTTGCCAAAAATAGTCTAAAAATTAGGATCCATGTAAGGTTGTTGAATTAATGGACTTGGAGCCGCAATTAAATTTGTTTTTGGTGTACCTATAACTAAAAAAAAATGATATTAAATAAAAAATGAACTGAAAGTAATATTAAAATAAGCTGATTTATAATTCGTTAAAATGTACAAAAATTTTTTTTAATAAAAATGTGGAGAATGGTTTGTTAGAGAAGCATATTTCCTTATTGTTAGACTTATTTTATTTTGAAATGAAAAGTTTAACGGGAAATACTAATGCAATTTTCAATATATGTTTATAATTCAATTAGTACTTTGTTATTAGAAAAATATATGCATATCTATATTATCACTGGCATTTTGCCAAAATATTTTCATAAAAATAAACGTAATATTAAAAAAATAATGAATTATTGATTGGATCTAGCCATAATTACAGGTAAAATATNTATATATATATATATAATATAATATAAGTGCTTGGAATTTTAGTTAATGAGCCTTGTAGACACATTACTAGGTGACGTAGTTAGCGAAAAACCAGACTTTTTCATTTTGCCAAAGATATAAAACATACCTTTCGTGATTTGATAGATCCTGGTGCATAAAGCAATCTCAATAAAGTTTTAAAATTTTCTAGTTAAGCTTTTTAAATGTGATTTTTGACTGCCCTTATGAGCTCCTGCACCAATTTCGATAGCCTGATTAGCTCCTAAACCAAACATTAGAAGAGGCTCAGCGAAAAAAGTCTCAAAATAACACATTAGTGAATTGAAGAATATCAGAAAGAGCAGGAAGCTGCTGCTTATGAAACGTATTTTCTTATTAAAAAACCGTCGCATATAAGGGAATAAAAAATTAGGTAATGTCGTTTTTTTTCTTCTTCCTAATGCCACTTGGCTTCACCAAGCTTTTCACCAAGAGTAAGGAGCCGGCCACGAGAAGTAAAACAGTATAGAGCAGCTACTATCATATGATTGGAAAATAAGAATGGAAAAGTTGAAAAGGTATAGTACAGTAAATAAAACTGAAATCTCTTTTGAGTGAAAAAAAGAACTTCCGTGCATAGAACGTGCACAAAACTAGGTTCGAAATAGCAATTCAGACAGGATGAACTGAAGAAGGAAAAAAACGCACATAATAGAAATCTTTTTAACATCACATAAAATACTAACTCGGAGAACACTCCCCCTGGTAAGGTTTAATGCTATGATACATAAAGGAAACGAAAAAACAGAGAAAATAAAAGCACCAATGAGAGTTAGCAAGTTTCTAATAAGTACCTGTCAGATATTCACTCTTCAAATTCAACGTCCATAGCCGCCCATATTTTTTTTTTGCATACCCCATTTTTATAACTATTATTTCCAGAAAGGACGAATGGGGTATTAAGCATGGACTTATTTTTTTCCCCTCTCATTTCAATCTCGATTCTAAGTGACGGTTGCGGGTATGTGAATCCAGAACTGGATGTTAATTTTCCCCACTGTCAATCAAATGTCATAGTGGCGGCACGGCCTCCTAAAACAGCTGTAGTATTACACACACAGCATGAATAAGATTGGGGCATTGAAATTTCGAATAAAAAAAAGAACAGCTATTGCACGAGCAGGCATGGATGAAAAGAAAATGCCATAGGTCATATGAATGCATGTCTTGATTGGTAAATGACTCCATTCCCTGCATTGAGAATGTATGCTGCAGGCAATTGCATTGCAGTCAAAAGTTTTTGCTAAACTAACCCATTGCAAAAAACTTTTTTAATGGTTTTAGAATATAATGATGGTGGATTAATAAACAGTTCACTCAATGGATGGCTTTGATTATGGTGAATTGCAAACAATTTGCTCAATTAATTTTAATAATAATAAAAAAGTAACATAAATTTATTTGAAGAAGCAAGCTGAAAAACTAGTTTCAAGGAAAGCAGGTAGAAATGAGTTAGACATCGTCCAAATTTACTGAATCCGATATGATGCTAAGTTAAACCATATTTTCTTATTCCTGAAAATGTATTAGAAGATACTCAGATTACATACGGAAGCATATTTTAATATAATACCTTATTAAGTTTGAACTATGTTTGGGTTAAAGTAGATGATGAGAGAGATTTTGCAAAGCACAACGGCTTCCTTTAACTCTAGAAAGATATTTAAGATTCACAGCGCATGCGCAAAAACTTCCGTACAAATCACAGTATTATTGCATGACATATATATTGTATATATGTATAAAAAAATTTTTTTAGCAGGAGAACGAGAATTTGTTAGTGGCATATTTTGTGAGTGAATAATTTCACTAATCAGGTTTTCATTCGATTACAGTGAGAATGATGAAAAAAAAAGGCCATAGTTACATGTAATGTAAACGAAGTTTCAATCCAGCGATTTTGGACTGATTTTGAATAATGAAAAAAAATTAAGAGATTAAACAATCAATACGAAAATGTAAGTGAAGAAAAAATAAGTAAATAAAAAACATCTACTTTATTAAAATTACTGATACATGCTAGTATTAATACAAGATATACTATCAAAATATAACTGAAAATATCAATTGAACACAACAGCAGGTAATCGTGACCAACTAACAAACTCCGCGAAGAAAAAGTTTTGTTCGTTATTAAAGAACATCGAAAAGCATTGCGTGATACTAATGGGGCAGTTGAAGAAAAACACTTGGACTGAAAACTAACAATTGTTGTTCGAGAAAACGATAGTGTGGGAGAACAAAAAGAAAACATTTTTCTACCTCAATTGATTACCAGTGTGAACTTGGAACAAACACATTGCCCAGAAATGGGACTTCATTCCAATGATTGCATCCATGATTGTTTGTAAGGGGCAAAAACACTTTTGCCAATCGATTTCACAGGTTGCTGTAGATACGTGATTACAAGTAACAAACATTTGAGAAAGGGGGGACTTATTGTTTGTACAACTCACAATTTATTAACCGCAACTGACTTTACGCGATTTTTTTGGTGCTGTGTCAGTTTAAAAAGTTTGAGTTTTTCTGAAAGAGGTTCTCGTAACTAATGAGACAATTTGCAAAATCATAATTCAACTAAGCTTTTTTTTTTTTTTTTTTAATATTTTTATTTTAAATATTTTCAATAATTTTAACGGCTGCAATGATTCGCCTTATCCTTTTATTTTAAATCAAATCAATAACTCAAGTCTGTTAATTTAAGAACAAATCGAATCAGCTTATTTAAATTGAAATTAGTTTATCCATTCAAACACTGATAAAAATCTCAAGTAATGCATTTTAGGCATATGCTCTCTCTTGCTCTGCCTGGGATATCACCTATACAGTCGAGGCAAATAGAGCAATGATTCTAAATATTTGATTTATGCTATTATTCGCATGGCTAATCAAAATCACTCAAACTAACTGATTGATTCGATTCGAAACCATATGTTTGCCTACATGGAGAGTATATATTTCTTTAAACGTGGGCATAAGATCTATCTATGGCACCACATTTGCAGTCGAGGCAAATAGAACAACAAGGCGAAAAAAAATCCCTCAAATGAATTGTTTTGATCGATTTGAACCAATACGTTTGATTCGATGGACCTTAATCCTAGCAACGAGTGTTTATGGAATAGATTGAATTTAATTATAAAATATGGTTTGAATGAACAGTGGCTTAACTCTAGCAAATACGTGATATAATTAATATCTCGAAGTTCCTTCAAGCACTTGCTCCTATGATTCATCAAGCAAAGCTGACGTGGAACGGTTGGACAACATCAGAATGTTGCTTATTCAGCGTCCATCCAATCAAGAGACCCAAAAAATAATTTAATTCCGAAGCAAATGACCTAAAGAAACATATTAGAATCTTAATAAGGGTTCCATGGGGCATTTTACTGGCAAATCACACTTTTGGGCCATGCAAGAGGTCAAGAAAAATTCCGAAAGAAGATTCTAGCTGTCACCAGAACTTGCATTTCGCAGTGTTTCTACCAAGAGAAAGGGGCATTGAAGTCTTCAATCACTGTCAGGAGAAGGGAGCCCTGAAACAAGGAAATGAGTGCGCTCTTCTTATTATTTTATTCTTGGTGACGTCCACTGTCTCATCTGTTATCCTTGTGTAAAAGGATGGATGTGTTTCTAAGTCATACCAAACTCTTTTTTCCTCTTTTCGAACGTCATCGATCACCTTTTCTTTTTTTTTATTTCCTTTGCATTGAATTCCAATAAAGAATGTAAATTCCATCCATTAGTTAACTCTTATTTTTCTCGATCTTTTAATTTTTTTATTTTCGTGTTAAATAGAAAAGAATGGGGAGAAAAAAAAGTGTCTGGATATAATTAAAGAAGCTAGTTTGGAATCAACTTGTGCAATAAGCATCGACTATGCGTGTGATATTTTACACTACGATTACAATGGGGAATCAGTCCTCTTACATTCTTTTTTTTAAACAGGAACAAATGACTATAAATAAATGTAACGCATTAAGTAAGAAATCAAAGTATCAATTTATGTCTTTCTAACAAAAAAAAAGGGGTAAATTTAGTAGAAACTATGTCTTTTCGTTAATAAGATTAATTGCTGTATATTCTAGATTCTGTTTTCTCGGTCTAAGTCCCATTACATAATTGGTATCTAACATACACTCGTGGTAAAATTAGTTCAATTTTGAATTCTATTATAGGCACTTTTTTTGGGGGAAGTCCGCCGCTATCTTAATAAATTAAACTCTGTTCCTGTTTAAATAAAACCATAGAATCGTGAAAAAAATTGCAAGTAAGACCTTGCATTAAGATTACAAAATCCAGCTTACACTAGTCTATTGGACACTATTTAAGATAGCAGAAAATTTGCCCGATAATATGCTGCCTTCTTTTTAGCGTATGCTGAATTATGTTTCTTATGGTTTTACCCTAATGTCATATAGTAAAGAATGATAAACTTTCTCGATAATGTAGATAAACGCAACAACACGATTTTCATGGGTAATTATCTTAGTTAATTACAGAAGAAAATGTACATAATTTCATTAGATAAATGAAACGATTATTTTCAAAATGCATAACAGTTAAAAGTTTACGTGAAAAATAAATACCATTATGATATTAAAACGCATCTATAATTTATTTTTTACAGACATAAATTTAATGGATAATGAAGCAATTTAATTTCAAATACAAATTAAAATACATCAAAAGTATCATTTTTGAAAATTTTATTCCTACTTTTTAAACAATTTAATAACTCGTATCTTAAATGTAAAGCAAATTTTATGATCTTAAGTTACAGAGATTAAAACAATTATTTTGAAAAAATTAAATATATCCTTTTCATAATGGATCAATAAAACACGCATTTTTGCCAATAAATATTTAAAATAAAACATAAATTTAACTCATTGAGTTATTTTTTAAACATGAAATGATGGTAATAATGAACTTACCTTTTCTAACTCTAATAAATGGAACCTTAATACTTGAATCGCTTGAACCATCTAAAAAAAATAAATAAATAGAAGAGAAACATTAAAAAAAGTACTAATAGTAAAATGATGTCAAAGATTATTTAAAGCTTTTACTGCATAAAACAGAAGCTAATTCCTTTAATTGCTAAAAAAAAAAAAAAAATAAACAAAAAAAATAAAAAAAAAACTTGAAATCGTGATATAATTGATAAATTCCATCCAAAATAAAGCAGAAACATTTACTAAACAATATCAACCATCATTTAAGAATGCTTTATAAAGAAAAGGCTGGTTGTTTTCAGAAAAATTTGGAAAACGTGATATAATTGATTTTTCATTTGGATCTGAAAAATAATAAATAAAACATAATTGTAAAATACCATAAGCGACCATTTTAGAATATTATTGGATAAAGATAAAGCATTTTCCTTTTTATTTAATTGCTAATTAAAATGAAAATCCTAATAAACGTGATATGTTTGATATTTCATCTCAAGAAATTATAAATAAATCGGAAACTTTTAAAAAAAAGAATATTAGCGATCCTTTTAGAATATCGTTGCACAAAAAGAAGGCATGTTGCTTATATTTAATTGCTGATTAAAATGAAAATTTTGGAAACGTGATATAATTGATATTCTCTGGAAACATTGATAAGTTCTATCAAAGAGTTTTTTTTATTTTATGGAACAAAAACATCAGAAGGACGAGAGTTACATATTTTGTTTTATTGTTCACCAAAACAGCACTTTCTTCTTATTCATAAATAATTCATAAAACTCCATCCATATTAGCAAAACGTGTTTTTACCTCCACCCCTACGAATCTTCTCATGAACGTGCAGAAACTGCTTCGATTGCTGGATAGTCCTCGACCTTGGGTCAAACTAGTGTGGTTGCCATTTTGAAGGATATAAATTAAGGTGGCTTAACATACTTTTTCACTGGATTGGAATGCACTTAAACGGAAAAAAAAGCCATCTAAACGCGATTGTTCGTTTTTAAAATCTGTTCCTCGATGTTTTTAACAGACACTGATACCATTAATGCAAATATTGGGTAATCAACTAAATTCCCGCCTTTTTTTTTTTTTTTTTAAATTCTTTAAACATTTAAATTGTGTGAGCATTCCATTTTTTCTGCCTTATATAGCTGCCATTTTGACCGAAGTAAATTGGTGCGCCTTAACATACTTTTCCATTGGATTTTAATGCACTTTAATGGAAAAAAGCTATTTAAACTTATACGCGATTGCTGGTTTTTAGAATTAGCGTGATTGCTCGAAATCACACTTCTTCCACGAATACTAAGAACACTGTAATCAGAAAATATGGAGTTCACAACTAAGTTCCCACACTTTTTTTTCTTCTTAACTGAGTGAGAACTCTTGCCTAGTGTGGTTGCCATTTAGAAGGAAGTAAATGACATAACATAACATAAAACAAACATAACTTGACTTAAACATAATTTTCAATTGGATTGAGATGAGCTTTGATGGAGGGGAAAAAAAAACTATTTCAACTTATACACGATTGTTTGTTTTTAAAATCGGCGTGGTAGTTTAAACTCACAGTACTTTCACGACTTTCTTAACTCAGAACACTGCAATTGTTCCCGAAT
Organism: Parasteatoda tepidariorum; assembly: GCF_043381705.1. Lineage (NCBI taxonomy): Eukaryota > Metazoa > Arthropoda > Arachnida > Araneae > Theridiidae > Parasteatoda > Parasteatoda tepidariorum. The sequence goes on from NC_092211.1 coordinate 19,823,499, forward strand.
CAACCTTAAATTTTATGTTTATGTATCAATACAGTTGTTATTTTATATTACCAAAATATAAACATTAATTTATTTATGAAGATAAAATAACGGTTTGTAACTTAGTACATACGGATCAGTTCGTGCATTTTTCGATTAGTTACGAGAAACTGTTTGCATATTGTTTTCAATTTTTATCTACAGCCTATCATTTTAGTAAAGATTTAATGATTGTTTTTATTGATAAGATAAGCATGATGTAGAAAAAGTTTGTCATACGAAAGATAATTTTCTATTGGAATATCAGATGATATAATCCTTTAATGTAACACTATAGCTAATATTAAATAATTATGCTAAGCAACTGTATTAAATGAATAATCCTAAGCAACTGAAGCGGAAAGATATTCTTGATAACATTAAAACTTATGTCGGTTAAAAATTTTAATTAAAGAAACACGATGGATATGCTCATCATCAGGAATTCAATAAATCATCGATTGCAGTTCATTGCCAAAACCGTGTTTCGTTCTTAAATTTAATTTCGATTGTGCTAAAATTCTTTTAACTCCCGTCTCATCAACTCATCCAGATATTCTGGAATCTTGTTTCATTGATATGAATGCTGATTGTCTTGTAAACCACACGAGTTTTCAACACCACTCCATACTAGGTGGAAATGCCCCAAGCCCTGATGTGGCGTTCTCTGCTATCATGATTTTTCTAGTTTCATTTTTTTTTCTTTGGCAACTGTTTTCATCATTCATATTTGGTAAGTCTTGAGAAATACCGATTAATTTTGAGCATTCGAAAAACACATCGACTCCATCCAGCTTTTGCAGCAAGTGATATTTATATATTATCAGAGAATCGCTGGTACTTTTGGAAAATATGATTTATAATCAAAACAAATGCATAAATGATAATGGTCTAAAGTAACGAAATTTAAAACGCACTTTTACTATTACTTTAAAATTAAATTATGAATTACAATGCAAAATTTAAACATGGAAATATCTAATTAATAGCAATTTTATTATGATGGGAGGTCCCTCACGTACAGTTGTTTCCGTAAAGCGATAGATGCGATTATCTTTTACACATCGAAACATGTCAGCTTCGGAAACACAAAAATGGGAAAAGGCTAATTAAATACCCAGCTGAACAATTTGTTTCAAAAACTTTCCTTACGCTCTCTTTCATTTTCCTAATTAGATGTATTAAACAGCATCGTTTCCATTTAAAACAAATTCGGTCGCACGAGAGCGGCATTACAAGCAGTTTAAATAATAAGCACCTCGTAAGCGAAACTTGCAAACACTCATTATATCCCAACCAAACCATAATAGCAAAATCCATTCTTTTAAAAAAAATATATATGATCCGCCATGATAATTCGAGTGGAGTTGAGTGGTAGCAAAACCACTGCCGCGAGATCGCGTTCCGTGCGTCACTCTTCTAAAAGCAATATTCTTGGAAATGAAAACTCATCAGAAAGCGCAAATTATGCTTTCAATTATCTATTTTTACTTCTCGCGCGAGCAGAGCCCAGAGGCCTTGTTTAATTAACAAATAGAAGGACCTAACCCTACTTTTACAGCACATTTCGTCTCAGGCTCATCGTTTTCGAATGTTTCTTTGTTCTTAATGTTTGGCGCGGGAAAATGTGCTATGGGAATTGGATAATTAAAAGCAGAGAAGAGTTTTCCTTATCCAACACGAAACATTACGCAAAAGTACCGCAAGCGAAACATGTGGTCCCAATTGTGCACCACTGTTCAGTTTCTTTGGATGTAACTATTTTTTTTTCCTGTTTCACAATTAATTCTTACACCAAGTTCTTAATTGTGTTTTCTCTTTGTAAGAAAATCTCCGCAACTACGCAAATGCACTTTTTATGCTAAACAAAAGTAAGCTGGAAATATTTCTACCCATGTACTTTTTTTTCCTTTTTGTTTAAATTTGTTTGTTAAGATCAAATGTACCAAAGTTTCTGACTAGCTTAATTAATTTCATTTTAAAAGCAATTATCTTCCATATCTTCTATTTTCTTATAAAAAGAAAAAGGGAAAGATATGGCTGGAGAAAAGAATGTAGCAAAATGATAAAATATCTGAATTCCTATTTGTTTCTAAAGAGGGAAAATATTTTTCCCTTTTACTTGAAAAATCCCTATTGCTTAAATAGTTTTCCTTCCAGTAATAACATGAAGTGAAATTCCTTACAATTTAAAAGAACCCATATCATATCTGAGCTAGTTTTTAAAATTTACGTTTTAAAAGGGATAAACACATATTAAAATTTTCTTCTTAATAATTCATTTACATAATTAATCTTATTGCTGATTATAATACACAGTTAGAAAAGAATGTTGTCCTAATACTATACAAAAAAAAAATGAAGAAAACAGTGAATCATAAAAGTTAAAAGAAATTAGCAAAGTTACAAAAAATTTCATTATTCAATTAAAATCAAAGGAGCAAAAATGACAGCTGATTACATTTTAAGCCAAAGCTTATCAAGAAACTATAGTAAAAATTAAATAAATGAAATAAAATAATAGAATAAAATGAAGCATCAGATAATAAAATCAAGCTAATTAAATATTTTTTTAAATAACTTTAGATTGAACGTAACATCAGTTAGGCATTCAATTCCTTTGGTTTGGTGGCCAAAATGTTTTATTTTGATTCCTAGCTAGTGTCTTGACAAATTTAGCTAACATTGTACTCCTCTCGTCAAACAATGTGTCCGGTTTTAAAATTAACAAAAATATATTAGTTAAAAACGGCCGAAGTGTAAGAGTGAATGAGAAGAAAGCTACCATAGACCTCCGTTGACTTAGAATACTTTTAAAGTATAATTTACCGTAAAAAAAATTGGACGATTGCAGTAGAAATTTCATAATATTTACTTGTCAATGAAAAAGCTTCATTAGCTTTAAAATTTAAGAGAAAAAAGTCGACACGTTCATAGCACACAAAACAAACGCCCATTATTAGGAAGCACCAACAGGTGAAGAATAAACACCTAACAGATGAGGACACCTAACAGAATAAACACCTAACAGTATGCAATGTTGCCAACGAAGACGTTTAAAATGTAAACTGTTTTAAATATCAACATTGCCTTTCTTTTTTTTTTTCAAATCTGTTCTGTTTTGTCATTTACATGCTGCTAGATCTGGATGATTGGTGCTTGCTTTGAGAGTTCAAAATATGCTGACTTTTTCAACACGAATTTTGAAGTTAGTGAATTTTTTCCACAGACAAGAACTGTATAATTCTGAATATAAGTTTTTTTGTGCGTAAGCCGAAAAGTGCGCTTTATATTTGGGAATTTGCCCAAAATTCGGAATTTGTGCATGCAAAAAAAAAAAAAAAAAAAAAAATTTACGCTTGGAAATAAAAATTCACCACTTCTCTTGTATTAACGTTTGCATAGTGGGTAAAAAAAAAGCATGCACCTTCCGTATTCGCAATTAGAAGATTAAAAAATAGTAATATCTCTTTCATATTGCCTTTTTTTACTTGTTTCTTTTTCAATTATTATATTTAGGTATTCCTTTTCCAACTATTATTTCATGTTATTTTTATATTTTGTATGTACGTTTCGCGATATTCACTGACAAACTCGACAAAAGGAGAATTATTTCTATTGGTGATGTCCTCCCGGAATTTTTCAGAGTAAGTGGACCCGATTGTAAACCTTTTTTAAACTCGATTGTAAACCTTTTGTAAAACTTAAGCTTCTAAAACATTTTCTGAAAATTCTTGGCTTCCATTCGGAAAAATACCCATATTTTTTTTAACTTGAAGTTTCTCGCAATCATTCATTTTACATAATATTTTCCTCAAAAGTTTCAAGACATACAATGTGTGATAAATGCGATAGTTGGCTTAAAATCGGATGAAAGAATACACAGATACCATATAAAGATACAGATTAATAGAGGTAAATGTCCACAGCTCACTTGGATAGCAAAACAAAATAAAAAAACAAACAAAAAATACTTACAAGACTGTCTAACTCGGGATTGGGAGAATAATATGGTTTTTCTTGTCTAATCTGTAAAGTAACACAAAAAAAGCGAAATAAGGAAAAGTGCGAAAGAAAAAACTGAAAAATACTTACAAGTGTATCTAACTCGTCGTCTGATGTGTACTGAGGGTTTTCAGCCAATATCTGAAAGGGGAGGAAGGAGATAGAATAAAAAAAGTACTAGAGAGAAAAAAAAAAGAATTTCTGCAGCGACTCTCAATTAATTACAACATGGGGGAGTAATTTTTAACATTAAATGATATAGAAACTAAGTGTTTAAAAAAAACGTGTGGAAACATGTACAGAAACATTTCTGAATTATCATGATTGATCGTTTTTAGGTGAAGAAACTGGTATTTTTTTGATATTCTTACTTTATTTCTAATTAATTTTTAATTATAATATTAAACTTAATAATTTTTGTAACATTTTTTCACAAATCAAAAATTTATAATAATAGTAATTAATAAAAAATAAATTGAATAGTTTATAATTTAAAAAATGAAATTTTTCGCTATGACTAGGTGAATGCTTTTTTATTAATTTTAAATTGTTCGCTTGTAAATTGTAAAATTTATGAATAGCTGTAATTTCTTAAATTTTTGTCTTCATCCTTTAAAAATTTAAAAGCACACAAATTTTTTTCCTTTATCTTAAAAAAGAATCTAAGCTTTAATAATTATAAAGATTCTGTCACTTTTCAGATGTGATAGATTATATATTCAAATTTAAATTAAGAAAACTATTTCACTAAATTTTAATACTTTTAAATTAAAAAAAAAAGAATTGTAACTTTTTCCAATATATTAATAATAATATTTACTAACACAGCAAAATAATAGTGATCAATTAATATTAATTACATCCTAATTAATTTCCATAAATGAATTTTTTTAACATTCATTGAATACTTTTATTTTACAAAAATAAAAACAACAATTGAGAATCGCTGGCTAAGAAAGAAACAGAGATTAGTGACAGACGTGAATTTAAAAAGACATAAAAATTCCATCGATAAATTCAAATCTTTTACTCAGAATCTTATAAAATTGGAAACAAACATTCCTAAACGTATATTTTGTTCATACACAAACATAACAATAAATTTAAATTAAATTTTTTCAACTTAATAAAATTAGTTCTTTTTGCATTAACATTGAAATTCATATTTTCAAAAGATTGAAATTTTTTTAACGCATACATACATATCTATCAAAGCGATGGAATAATTAATAAGAAATATTTTAAAAGCAAGAGAAATTGTAGAGTTGAAAGATACAATTATGGCTTCATTTTAACCTCAGACTTCAAATTCGATACAAAATAACAATGTGCAAAAAATATAATGTAAATTATAAACTTTAAAAAAAAACGAAAAATCCATAAAATTTTTTTTAAAGAAATGTTGTTTTCAATTAAAGAGCACATTAACATAAAAAGTTTTTATCTTTAATATCAATTATAAATGTCTGTTTTATCAACATTGGATAATTTTATGTGATACATTAGTGGCGCTCAGGATACATTTTTATAACATCAATTATTATAAATATTTAGTGTTAAATTTTTTTTTTAATGCTTCAAAACGTATGAATTCTGTCGACACTTAACCTAACATAAACTTCATTGAACTTTTAACTTGTCAGTATATATTGTTGAATAAATTAATTTGACATATAGTTATATTTTTGAGAAATCTGTACTGTAATATCTTTGAAAAGATTCGTCATGAACTATCAATTCTCAACTCATGTCTATTAACACGAAAAAAAATTAAACTAACGTCATTTAACTCATTACGAGTCAATATACATCAACACAACAATAAATTGACTTCTGCAAATACGACATATTTTTTGGTATGTTTTTGGAAAGACATATGAAAGACATTTGGACATTTGGAAAGACATATAAGTATGTTTTTGGATAGACATAACCTATCATTTAATAGCTTATGTCTATCAACGATCAACTTTATCTATCATGATATATTTATCGTCATATAAAATATTAACTTTTGAAATCTGCAATACTTTCGGGAAAGTATAGACGAGTAGCATACACCACTACTGATCGCAAAATGAAAATAAAACAACAGTAACATTTTTCTATCTATCATCTATCTATTATCTATCATCATATGAAATAGTAATACTTTTGAAATCTGTAATACTTTTAGGAAAGTACAGACGTCTACGACACACCACTAATGATCACAAAAAGAAATTGAAACAACAATAAAAAATTTTCGAAAAAAGAAGCACTTGAAACTGGAACAATATATCCTAAACTAAATACACTTGCCTCTGATATATGAACTGTTTAATATACATAAAAATAACATAATATTACTAACTAAAGAATACATAAATCATATCTTCAGAGTAAAAGGAAAAATAAAGTTGAAATATAAAGTATAGATTGTGTGTGTTGTGTATGAATTAATTTTTAATTACGAATAGCTTTTTTAATTATCAACTGTTTAGAAGTTACCTTTGATTTTAGATTCTGCTACTATATGCCATCATCAATATTTGTTTGAGAAATTATCATTGGTTAGAAAAGTAACAAAAATTCCTTTTTATTATTTAATTATTATGTACTTTTTTTTTTTTAATATGAAACAAAGATGCGATTCTTTTTTTTTTTTTTTTTTTTTTTTTTTTTTTTTTTTTTTACTACTTAAAAATGAAATCTCACTTAAAATTGTTCATGAACAAATTCGAAAAAAAAAAAAAAAATAGATTAAAAATAAAAATACGTTTCAAAATTTTCTTTCCTTCCTTTAAGGTTTTTAATGTTTTCTTTCCAAAAAAAAAAAAAAAAAATTCTTTAAAAAGATGCAGCAAGAAAGGGTTCATAAAAAAGTACTTAGTGTTCTTGTTTATGCTGCAAAGTTTTATCCAATATTTTCGAAATTGAAAAGCAGTATCAGTCTGGCGGAAAAAATTGAGAAAAAAAAATGATTCTCTTTTTGCAGTCGGAATATCGAAGTTTCACTGCTAAAATTGACTTGGAAATTAATTTTGTTTTAATCTCTAACCTTGCTTTAACGAATTTCCAGGTAGTGAATAATAATACTATCGTCACAGCACACCGAGTAGTGTTCAAAGCTACCACAACTATGTCTATGGGAACACCAAAAAGGTTGGTAATTTTTATCGAAGCTGCTTGGTAATAATTTTTAGAAAAAATTAACAATATCGTTTTATATAATTGTTATATGTGATAAAATTTTGTAATTTTATCACAGTTACACAGTCACAAAATTACAAAATGTGATAAAAATTTTATCACATTTTAGAATATGGCATAAAAAATAATTCACTCGGTTAACCCTACTTATCAATTTTCTATTATGTATAATAGATGTGTGATAATCAGTTCCGTTTAACCATAATCATATGAATTATCAAATTAAGACTTATGTACCAGGAATGTTATTACTATACAATTCGGTAACTTTACCAGAATTTTTTTCTTTGCACACTTAAACTAAGTATTATTTTAAATACTATTTGCTTTATTTAGCGATAAAAAATAAATGATTTATTGTTTTTACATTAATCACACATGCGAAAATAATTTATGAAATAAACGCATATAATAAACATGAAAAGTAAATAACTATTTCACAATGCAGACGTACAACAGCACTACTGATTAAGAAATAAAACGTGGAACGCTTGTTGCCAACATTAATCGATTCTATTGACCTCTTGCAAAGAGTCTTATTTGCATAAACACCAACATTTACTGCTACTGGGCGTTGTTAAGAGTTTATTGAATACCAACTTGTCGCGTGATGGGACTCATCGACAGTTAAAATCATTAATATTCTCGAGCAACACTCGTATAGAGGTACCATCGATTTCTGCAGTTGGAAGATGCGTTTTTAACTAAACCAGATTCAATTGAACAAGCCAGATATCGTTTTTCGTCATTTGCTATTATGAAGTGAAATAATAATGATTAAGGAATGCTTGTTATTTATTATTATTTTTTTATCTTCATAGGCAGGTGCTGCTAATGATTTTTTTTCATGAATGATGATATTTGACATGGTATTGATAATTTGTGACAGCGTCGGGCCTCAAAATGATGAGTTTATATTAGGAATCTGAAATTAATTAGATGTACTCAGCTGTATCCCCCCTTCCCTCTGTGAGAAATGAATGTGCGACTGCATTTAATTTTAAATAAATTGACGATTGAAAAAGTAAAATTGATTGAGGAAAAAATAGAACGAAATTGATTTGTCACACTAAATTGTAGCATAGCTGCGTTGCTGGCGCGATTCGGTTTACGGCCAAGACAGGTATACACGATGCACATTCTAAAAATTTTCTAAAACTGGAAATTCATAAAACAAGTATTACAAACGCGAAGAAATATTATTCTGATAAAATTACCATAGTTTATGGCAATGACATTTCTTGTAAAAATAAATAAATAAAAAACTTATTTCTGGGTTTAAAAAACAAAATATATACTGTATTTAAATCTTTAGTCTGGTGATTTTCCCCTTCATTCACCAGAAAAACTGGTTTTTAAAATTATAGCTCTTATTATCACACATTTAATTTTAAAAAAATGCAAAACTAAAAAGTAAATTTAATCGAATAATTTATTTTTTTTTGCAATGCTATTAGGTATCATGATGAAATTAACAAATTTTATCACGTATTCTAAAACCATATTTTATTTTTAATTTTACCAAAACATTTCCAGAGCATTTCGATAAAACTTTTCATCTTTTTGGTGTTCTCATATAGCTAGAAACACGGTAAATTTTATTATTTTCTGGTACTTTTTTATAATTCTACACTATGCTACTATATTACTATACTACGAATTTTACTATATTCTACCATACTCTGACCATAATTTTTCTCTCATTGCAGAACTGTACAAAACTACCTATTAAAAAAATTTTTTAGCTTATCTTTTGACAATCATGCAATATTAAAATAAAATGGAATTCTTGGTACTTAGTGTACCCAATGAATTACAAGTGAGGGATTTCTTGGGAAATTCATACCGTCATACAGTAATGAAATAATGATTAAATTCGAAACAAAAAAAATTAAAATTTTAATGCAAATAATATTAATTACATTAATAATAAAACATTTTTTTCAAGAATAGGTTTCTTTACTGCAAATTAGCTATTTGGTTAATAATCAAGGTAATGATAATAGTTACATCAAAATATGTTCTCAATCAACTCGAATTGAGTTTTACTTTTAATTTTGAATGTAATCTATTTGACATATCTATTACGAAATGATTTGAAAAGAGTAAAATTTAATATGCAGCACTTATAAAGATAAAAATTTAATTTGTAATAACTAAAAAATAACATGCTAATAAATAATATAACGTAGAAGTAATATAGCACGTTAATTCCATATAACATATAACTCATAAATTTCATACTTTGCATAGACATTTAAAAGTTCATTTGTAATTCTCTCATTAATTATTATTATTTTATTTCTTTTACACAAGAGGTTATTAGTTTTATAATTTTAGATAAAGTGCATCCTAATTCAGGTGGAAATTTTTCGTTTGTACGCAAATGTATCATATATTTTCATTTACACCTATTTTTAATAATTTCTAGTAATAAATGAATATATTATTTATACTTTAATTTCCATAATTATACATTAATTTAAAAATGCACTCTTTTTATAATTTAAATACCTATAAAAGTATTATCTACTAAAATCATTAAGTTATCTTAACCAATTTTTATATGGCAAACAATAATTCCTGCTTACAAATCCTTATTTATGATTAATTGATTTAAACTCAAGCGCTCAATAATCTTTCGGCACTTTTAATTAGCATAACTCACTGCGCTGTTTCATTCATCAGAAAATAATTTGTACTAATAGTACATTATGCAATTAAATTTATTGCAGATTGTGCCGAACCAGCTGAGTACCTTAAGTACCTATAAAAATATTACTAACTTATACCAGAAAAGTATCTTAACTAATACTTATATGGGGAGCAATAATTCTTGCTTATAGACATACATTTTCCCAAATCTCCATATATAATTCATTAATTAAGCCCAGCAATGATCTTTCCACACTTTTAATTTGCATAACTCAATTTTTCTTTCATTCAGAAAATAATTCGTGCTAATAGTACATTACATAATTAAATTTATTGCGGTTCGCTCATAAATTAAAGCACCGACAACAAAGACCGTTAGGAGTCAAATATTTTTTTCTTTTGCCCCTTTCTTTCAGGATATGACATTCGATCACGAAAGCTACAATAATTTACACGCATCAGAAATAAAAATGAAATAGCACGCAAATACCTTTGAAAAGTGGACCCCCGCTCCCTTCTCAAAGATTTATTATAAATATAAATAAATTTATATATAAATATCCAAAGGGAAAATGGGGGAAATTTATGAGTTTTTGGGAAGAATAGTAGTATAAGTCGAGCATTTTGTTCATTCCCAAAATATGAATAAGGTCATAAATTGCGAAGTCAGTCAAGTGTAGTGGTCGTCGGATAAATAAGTAAATAAGTTAAGGAGACGATTGTAAATTTAAAGCTTTAAGCAGTTGTCATATGTAAGCAAGCTCTGTCGCTTATGAGACATAAACAAACAGCAAAAATAAGTATATAGTAATCATTTGTATCGTATGAATGGCATTTCCGTCAAAAATAATATTAGTTATTTGCACTCATACGAAATCACTTTGCACAAAAATATCGCATTAAAAGAATATTACTGTTAAAATATTATTTTATTATAAATGAATTCTCTCAACGTGAAAATTATGGTATTTCAACATTTTAAAAATAAAAATTGAATTAAAACGAAGGGAAATTTTTATCACCTAAAGACGAATTTGTGATTTTATTTTTTATTATTACAATAAACAGATATACTTTGCACTATATGCACCAATATAAACTTATAAATTACGCGCTTTAGTAATGCGCAATAATGAAATTTTTGTCTCTTATATTATGCTACAATATATTCAGGGGTCTGTCCAGACATTTTGTTACCGTTTTTGTAAAATTGTGAAAAACATAACGCTTATTTTATATTCACAAATTACGAGTAAGTGACATTCTTTCAACCAGGGTCCGCTTTTGTGAATTTGTGCAAATAGGGTCCGTTATTGCAAAAAAAACTTTTTCAGGGAGTTTTCAAATTGTAAAGACATACAAGATTATGCTCAACGCTATAAAATTATAATTAAAAAATTAAATTTTAAAAAATAAANCGTGAAAATTGTGGTATTTCAACATTTTAAAAATGAAAATCGAATCAAAACGAAGGGAAATATTTATCACCTAAAGACGAATTTGTGAATTTGTTTTTTATTATTACAATAAAACAGATATACTTTGCAATATATGCACCAATATAAACTTTCCATTTATAAATTACGCGCTTTAGTAATGAGCAAGAAAGAAATTTTCGCCTCTTATATTACATTACAGTATATTCCAGCATTCAATTTTTCCAGCTTAAACTTTCTACTTTCTTTCTATTAATGTGCTATTATTCCAGCACAATCGTTTCACTTTTAAAATATTCCAGTTTAAGCTTTCTACTTTTTTTCCGCTAATGTGCTATTATTTCAGCATAATCATTTCACTTTCTTAATATTCCAGCTTAAACGTTCTACTTTCTTATTATTAATCTGCTATTAATCCAGCATAATCGTTTAACTTTCTTAATATCCCAGCTTAAACTTTCCACTTTTATGATATTAAAGCAAATGCTCTTGTTTATGCGATGCATGTACTGAGTTTTATAATACTTTTTATGAATATAGAAATTGCTTGCATCCCAATAAAAAATATGTCAAGTTTGCTTTAGATCAGTTCATTTCCAATTCGTTCAAAATGCATATAATTGTACAAAAAATGGAATTTTGTCTTTGAGAATTATCTCCTTCTATTTTCATTTATTTAATTATTTATTTGATGATATTAAACTAATGGAAAAAACACTAGACTAAAATAAACCTTTAGATATCTTCATTACCTATTAATAAAAAGTAAATAAATTGTTTAGAAAGTTTTTTTTAAAAAAAAAAATTTTAAAACTGTAATTGAATAATGAATTACTTGAAATTTCGTATTCATTTAGAAAAAACTAAAATAAAAAAGAGCTCTTTTTCTAGAGTCAATAAAATATTAAGATTTCCGTGAAAAATTAAACAGTATAAGTATGCTAAAGTGTGAAACTAAAAAAAAACAACCGAAAAATGTTAATTTTAAAACATGTTTGTCTTCATAGTTTTTTTTATGACTTTAATAAAAATAAGAACAAAAAGTTTCATTTGCAAAACATACGTAAAATACAGTTTTTAAAGACCCTTGAGACTTAAAAACTCTTCTTTGTTTTTATCAAACATCGCTGAAAACTGTTCGTTTACACTCTTTTAAAAGAAGTTTCTAAGTTTATTTTTTTGAATAAATACAAATAATTAAAAATTGCGTGTGATTTTTGTTCTTGTATTATTAATAGCAATTAATAAATTATCCAATGTTTTCTTTTTTGAAAAAAAAAAAGCCTCGTAAAAAAGTTTTGTAAGCCTCTGTTAGAATTTTAATCTAACATAAGCATTAAATAAAATAAGTAACATATCTTTATCAAAAATAATTAATTGCAATCACATAAAATTATTCAATCCTTTTTGACTACTTCATATCAGAAAGGCATTGGATTTATTTGCATTTATAAGTATTTAAAGTTCAATAACTCCTCCTTTAATAATTTGTGAATATCTGTTTTTATAAAATAAATAATTAGCATTTGTTAGAAATATAAATAAGCTCCATTCTGCACTAAGGAAAAGAATATTTTATTCTAGAGCAAGAATTTGATAATAATTAAGTTTCCATAATGATGCTAATTGTACATTAATAAATAAAGTTAAAAATAAAAAGAAAATTTTGCCTTCATTTTTTTTTATTGCATGGGATTCGATAAGTTACAGTAATGTGATGTGCAAAAAAAAAATTACTAAACACATTCGCAAATAATAGAAAAGTGGCTTCAATGTCGGTTATATAAAAAATATTCGATACAAAATAGATAAACAGATATTCTCTAGATTAAGATTTTCATGAAAACATTTAGGTAATTTTAAGGAGAGGACTTAGTTCGGTTAAAAGTATTAGTAAATTCAAATTAAAAGAAAACATGATTCAATTTAGCACAGAAATAAGAATGCAGCTGACTTGTTCCCTATTATGAATCAGAGAACCCATATTTTGGTTCAACGTTTAATAAATTATTCTGAGATTATATTTTACATTTAATAAATACTAAGTTTAAGAACACGATGTTCCCTAGTTAAAAGAGTTCGATTTTTATTTGATTTAAATTCAGAAGAAACCTGGGACAATTTAACAGGGTAATACGACTATAACAAACTTGTACCTCATAGTTATGTAGCGTAAATTTGTTTCAGTATTCATTAGATTTTTTTTAGAATATTTTGCATTTAATAAAAACGATATTCATTTGATTAAGATTAATTGGAAAACATTTAGGTCATTTTAAGGACATGATTTAGTTCTGTTAAAAGTGTTAGATTCAAATTGAACGAATATTTTTTCCCATTTTACACTGTAATAAGAGTGCAGCAAACTTGTACCGTAACGTGATTCAATAAACCGATATTTTTGGTACAATAAATTTTTTTTAGGGCGTATTTTACATTTAATAAATAACACATTCATTTGATTAAGACTTTCCTGAAACATTTAGGTCATTTTAAAGCACGATTCAGTTATTCACCGAAAACTCACTTTAGCAGACAAAAGAAAAAAGAAATCCATAGACGTTTACTAAAACTTTTCTTATAAGGAAAGGTAAGGAAACCCTTACAACTGAAAATGAAGGAGCTACATTTAATAGATGCTTAGATACCATTTGGTAGAAGCGAGAGAAAATGTTCCTTAAATAGGTACTGAACAGAAACTTCATCTCACGCCTCTTGTACTTTTACGACACCCTGTATTTACTTTCCTCCTCCTGTAATCTCAAAGAGTAGGTATTAAACTGTTTACTACCGGGGCCCCGAGGACCCCAGGGATAGCGGTCAAGCACCGTTGTTTGACCACTTTCCCCGCCTGTAGATTGCTTTCTTTGCGGTACTCAAGAAGGGTCAAATACTCCGGGCAGGAAAAAGGTAATGTTGATCTTACATCAGGGTTATTTTCTAGCGTGGGTGGTGAGACTTTCTTTGGTTAGAAATAGCTCGTTTTTGGAAAATACAGATATTATTAACGATGTTAAAGTGAAGAAAGGATTTAACATCATATTGTGAGTGTTCTAACTTAATTTAAATATTACACGGGGGGATTTTATAAAATTACTATAGTGAAATTTTTGGGGGGAAAACATAATTCTGGTTAATAAAACCAAAATCTAATGTATTTACCATTTGTTTTGTAATTTACGATTTCAAAATTATTAATATACATTTCGATTCGTTACTACGACACAAAATTAGTACCACGCAGTTTCGTTTCGTTCTTATTACCACACATTTAGTTAAAAAAATACAAAACTGGAAAATGAATTAAACCAAATAAACGGTTTTATATGCCATGCGCCAAGGCACCAAGATAAAATTACCGAATTTCACCATATTTACCAAATTTTATAACATATTATAAAGTCATATTTTATTGTTAATTTTACCAAAATCATTACCAAAGCATTCCGATTTAGTGTTCCCGTGGATGCAGGAACTAAGTAGCCAATATCATGACTGTCCTGCACTCTTTAATCGGTGACCCAATATTATCAAAATACGAAACTATAATTTATGCGTAAAAGCCGCAGTGCTCCAATGTCCATTTAAGTTCTATTTTTATGGTTTAGAAACCCTGCTAGTTGTAAATGGTTGCAAAACCATATATTTTATATTCACGGTTCTTTACCGTACAAACTATTAATGGTTTCAAAACCGTAAAACTAAAGAAATGTTCCTATCATAAACTTTGTAGTTCGTCAAATAGACTGCTGGTTATTTCACCGTAATTTCAGAAAGAAAATTCTAACAATGTACTGGTGGTTCTTCTTCCTCTTATGAATGTTAATGAATATTAAATTCATTAATTGTTATAGTTAGTAATAATAGTAGAGTTCTATCAAAACCATGTTTTTAAGCAAACAATATTTCATTAATATTTCGGCTACATCTTGAATTGGATATTGGAGCATCATAGAGGAAAAGAATCGTCCATGGTGCTCTAGATTACCAGAATTTCGTCAAACCGTCTTGGTGCACTACAAGCATCATTTGCATGGAAGACTGCGCATAAATACCAGCAATCTTTTTAAATTGCTGCTAACATACATATGCAAATTACGAAACATCAATCAACCAACAATTCTAAATGACAAAACCATAGCAACAGCGTTCGAAATTCAACAAACACATAAAACCAGCCAAACACTCTGGAGGCGGGTCATTAAGAAACCAAATTTCGAAATTTCATCGTCTCAAGATGAGAACTTGAAGAGTGTGTGTGTCCGAGTTAAAAATGAATTAAGGGGGGCAGCTAATGCATTCAACTCATCACATTATGCATAGATGTGGTGTGGGACAGACAACGGGTATATCTATTTCGCGGCGCTAAAAGGGAAGGCTTCATTTTCATCGAGAGCTCATTTATTAAAATCTTTAATGGACTTGGCGAGAAAAGAATAGATAAAGAGTTTCTGCTTCATTCATTTGGCCATGAACGCTATCTGCATACATTAAAGTGACTCGAACCTGCTCTTTAAGATTTCAAGTTAAGTTTCGGCAAAGGTTCTTCAACCGTTAACTAACTGTTCAGTCACAAAGATTTTAAATGAAAAGGAATGCAATTAAAAACATCGATCTCATTTCAGTCGATAATCGATCTATGTAAAATTCAGACCAACAATTAACAATACTATTTCTGCATTTAAATGGCAAAAAGAGACTATCTTTTCAATAACATAACAAATATAAGGTTTTAAATCATTTAGCTTTTAAATTAGTTCTACCCAGAGAGTCAAAACTACCAGAATATGGTAAAATTGCTTTATTTTCGGCTCTATGAAAACTCCAAAAAGCTAGATTATGTTTACCGGTGTCCTTTGGTAATAATTTTTGTATAGCTATAGTTTTATAATATGTGATTAAATTTGGTAAATGTAATAAAAATTTGGTCATTTTATCGTACCTTAGAACATAGCATAAAAATCCTTTAATTTATTTTTTGGTTTTTAAACCATTAAATTTATTTTTAATTTTTTTTTGGTTTCGTATTTTTTTAATGTGAGGTAATAAGAACTATAATTTTGATAACCAGAATTTTCAGAAAAATGTTACCATATAAACGGAAAATTACCAAATGAATGGTTTAAATACCAAATATTTTGGTTTTATTAACCAAAATTACAAGTATAATTTTTTACCAGAAATGTCATTACCATATAGATAGGTGACTTTTCCAGAATTATTTTCATATTGTAAAGCCTTTTCGCTAGTCAGTCATTAGACTTTTTAAATGGTAAACTACAGTTATAAAAATCAATTGTAACTAAGCTCTAGCAACTCGTAAGTTTCTTGGCAGTCATAAAGTTCCTAAATTAAGAATTATAGTTAGAAGTATCAAAGCTCTAGCAAGTTTCAAAATCCATTAAAATGCTATTCAATCAATATTCTTAAATGCAGAATCGTGGCTAAAATTATCAACCATACATAAGTTCTGGCAGTTTTTAAATTCAATAAGTTACTAGCCAGTCATAAGGCTCTTAAACGAAGACTCAAATTAAAATATCTTAATTCCAGAAAACAGCAAAAACTAATGACTTTTTAGTGAAAATTTTTAAAAGAAGAATCATGATAAAGGCATCAAAAATATCAAATGAAACCTATCAAGTTTTTCAAGCTATGCAGTTATGAATCAGATGTAAGGTTTTTTTAATTGAAAAACCTCTATTAAAAGTAAAAAAATTCTGATAAGTTTCAAGAGCCATTAAATAACTGGGAAATCAAAATTTTAAAATGAAAATTTACAATCAAAAGTAAATAATCGTAAAGTTCTGTAAAGAAGAATCATAATAAAAATTACCAGTTGATTGAATAACTATCTAAACATGTAACTAAACTTAACTTATAAACTAAAACTCGTATTTATAAATACAAGACTTGTATCGACTCTTGAAAGCTTTATAAGTTCTAGCAAATTTTGTAAATCGTTGAGTTGCTAGTTAGATTGCTGTTTTTAAAATAAAAAATCTTAAATAAATAATATAATTTAATTATATAATAAAATTAAATAATAGAAATTAATTTAACTAAACCATAGAGAAGACAATTATTCTCAAAATCAAAGTGACGATAGACGTTAATTGTTTGTTTGAGGAGCTTTTAGGATCTATGAAAAACATTTTTAAAAAATTGACAAAGCCGGCTTAATTTACGATACTTAACAATAAAAAAAAAATTGATGCAGTAAAAGAAGAGAATTATCAAAATTTGAAAATTTCCGAAACAAATTAAAAGTTAGTATGAAATGATGTAAAATCTTATGAAAAATTAAAATATACAATACTAAATTTTATCTGGCCATACTTTTTATCCTGAATTTCAATTAAATTTGCCTCAAAAATAGAAAAAAAAGCGCCAAGTATCATTTGTTTAAAATTTCCTTAAGAATTTTAATGTAATTGAAGCAATAATTTTACTCCTTTTCAAACAAATGTTTGCTTTTAAACTATAAATCTAAATTTATGCTATTTAAAATTCAGGTAATAAAACTTACTAGTGTTATAACTTCTAATGGATGAATTACTGAAATCCAGTAGATTAATCTTCTAAGTAAAAACTAGATGATAGTTATCCTCTGATAAAAGCCAAATCGCCACAGAATTTAAAAATTTTAACAATGACAAAATTATGTTAAAATGTAAATAAAGACAATCCATTCAATTAATAAAAAAAAATATCGATTTCTGAGAAAACTTGGACTTGGTAATAGACCGGCAGCTGTATCAGCAATGAATTAGACGAAATAGATGCTGAATCTTCAACTTCAATTACTAATCAAAACTTCACTTTAGAAAGTCAACATTGGTTTAGGTTTTTATGACACATTCAGATTAATAAATGTTCCGAATTATGAAAGAAAAATATAAAGCTTACTACAAGCAGCTGTTTTTTGAACAAACAATTTATGTATTTTAAGAGACTTCCATTAACTGATATATTTTGCCGTAATCAGCAGACAGACGAGGAATATTCTAACTGAATTTTCTCAGATCTCAATAACTGATCAAGAGATTAAAAATATTTTTTTGTAAGAAAATTACAAACGAAATTACAAAGGGACAGTTATGAATTATGAATTTATGCAAAGGAAAAAGATAAAAAATGCTATCTACAATGTGAATTTACAGAAGTATTCTGAAACTAATATTATCTGTTTTAAAATTTAGAAAATATACTTAAGACCTACAGTAATTTTTTTTCCAACTCCTATAAAAAGCTAAGAAGGAATTTAACTCCAAATACCAGTTCCGTTCATTTTTTCAATACTTTTTTTTTAGCTTTAAAAGGCTACGATTTTTTTTTAATGAATATTGATGAATCAACAATCAATTTTGTTTATTTTATTTCACAGCTAATGTTTTTTAAGGATCATTAATGGATTGACATTACTTATGTTTATTTTCTTTAACAGTTTTTATAAACAAAGGGAATTATAACAGGGTTCCCATTCAATTTCAGAAAGAAAAAAAAATCGCTGATTACCCCAGGTATGCCAGGTAAAAAATCGAGACCATATTTTCATCAGAAATCTTTTGATCTTTTGACCTGAAAGCTTTTTTTTTTTCTAATCTGCTAAGAGTTAAAAACTTCTTGAGGCCATAAAGGCATCACTGAATTAGGATCAGTTTTGCTTCTTTTCTCTAAAAAGTTATTTAAAGACTAAGGACCACATACAAAACGAAAAAGTTCTTACTGGAATTTAAAATGAACGATTAGATCTTATTTGAAATGTGCACATAGTATCAGAGGCAAGTGACTTGTTACACAGTAAAAAGGGATTTGCAATATTGAGCAAAAACGTGGTGAAATAGCTCCGAAACAAATAACAGTTAGTGAAATAACTCCGAAACAAATAACAGTTGGTGAAATAACTCCGAAACAAATAACAGTCAAATTTTAAAAAACCCGTGCATTCAAAATTGAAAAAGCATATACTCAATTTTGAGCAACATGCATACAGAGGGGAAAATTTGCGAGAAAGACACTCGTGGCCTGCCGGCAGGATTGGAACCAAAAACCTCCAGGTTCGTATTAAGATGTTCTAACCACCACAGTTACACACCCCAGTCCAGGGTGAGTTAAGAAGCTTTATATAGTGGCCACTATAATAACACATTTTGACATATTAATTTCTAATATAAATGGCACAATGGGTTACAATTTATAAAAAAAATGGTTCTAATAGCTTAGGATACCGGTAACTTTAATTTTCCTTTTTGCTTAAATCGCTATATCTTTAAAAAATTTAAATGTATGGAAAATACAAAGTTATTCATATAGACGACGAATATGGCAAAAAAGAACATATGAAATTATTCCGGTATTCAGGTTTTAATTTAAGCAGTTGCCGGTAGATGGCAGTAACATGTACCACTGAAGCCAGTTGTAGTAAATATAAGATTGTAGTAAACAGAGGGAATTACGAATAAACCTGTATATAGCTTCTTAACTCTCCCGGGACTGAGTTGTACTATTATGGAGATTTAAAAAATTTTCAACAAACCCAGAGGTCCTTAGTTCGAATCCAACAAACGCCTCTCTAACATATTTTTTTCCCCATATCATTTTTGGAACAATCAGTTTTGCTTAAAAAATCAGAATATGCTGAGATTTACTAATTCGACTTTTTCTGAGCTATTTTGACACATTTTGGCTCAATTTTCCTCTTTTACAGTATAGATTAAGCTACCATATCATTAGCTAAACTAAGTATAACAAACTGTTCAGCTCTTACCTGTTTGGCGAAGACAGCTATGTCTTCATTGAAAGATTCAGACGAGCAGACATCTCCGCCAGCTATACCGGGCTCCCTGGGGGTACACGTGGCCAGTTCACACTTTTCAAATATCAGTGCTAGCAGAGGGAACAGAGGATGCCTATGGGAGAAAGAAAAAAAGAATATTTAAATACGACAGAAAAAAGCCATACACATGTCGACTCTGAATAATTCATAGAACACAGTTTAACAGCCGTGATTCCGCTTTTTGCTCAGTAGATGCTTTTTTAATGCGGCCATAAAAAGCCCCGCTGGTTTCGAGAGCACCTTTCGATTCTAATTAGGCAAAAATAAACAAAAAGATGTAACGCAAACGAACTTCCTAAACAATGTTTGAAAACCTGCCATTTTTTTCCATCAGTATGACCATTATGTATAATTTATTGAATTATATAGTTGAGTAATAGGCATGGCAAATGATGTTATTGTATATTTTGGGAAAGAGGATGTTGGTGAAATTTCGGAGAAAGTGGTACAATAATAATTCATTTATTAATTATATGTATTTATTCAGTATTTTTTATTGTTTTATCAACTTTATTAATGAATAAAAAAGGACATTTATGGAAATTTCGATAAAGTGGCATAAACGTCTCGACTGCAAAAAAAGTTACTACTCTTAAATAGATTATACTTAATATAACTCTTGTCAATTATATGTAAAATATATTACCACACTCTTTAATATATTTACTTGCATTACTCCCTGAGAAATATATTGGCAGACTTATTTATAACACTCACACGGTAATATATCTTACACGGATGTACCACACGAAGTTTTAATGAAATTAACTGATTTGAATCACTTGTAAATCGTGAGGATTCGAATAATGATGTAACCGGAAATGAAACTTGGAACTTCCTATTCGTCTTCGAGAAAATTTCTTTTCAGTCAGTGAAATAAAAAAAATATGTTATGGCATTACAAAAAATAGTAAACTTTTCAATAAACTGCAGGGTCATGAAAGATAATGGTAGGTAATAAATCATTTAAAGAAACGCAAATGAGATTACATAAGGATTAGTGAATCAGCAAAACACTTCCCGAAACTAATTTTAGAACATAAATTTAGTAAATAAAAAATTCTGACATGCTTGCAATTTCTGAAATTTTTTTTTATTAGAAATGAAAAATTAAATAAATTTGAATTTTTTTTAAACCTACAGAATTTACTTATATAGTTTATTTACTTATATAGTTTATTTACTTATATATTTTATTTGCTATTCTTATTTTTAACTGAACAAGAAAGCCAGTGACATATGTTCACCTTAAAAGTATTCTAATTATACAAAGAAGTCGTTTAAATAATGAGATTTAACTGTTATTTAGATAATGAGATTTTATGGTTATTTTTTAAAAAGTTTCGTTTATCTGCGCACTTCTCAATCTCTCTTTAATTTACACAAAATCAAATTGTCGTTTTTTTTTAAAATTTTTCTTACAATATTTTACAATAACGTTTTGATTTAATTTAATACGAAATTTTATTAAGCTTTTATCATTTCAATTCTATTTTTGAACATAACATATTTGAATTACTAGTTAAGTATGATAATTTAAAAAATGTAATCATAATTTTAACAGTCAACAAACTAAAAAATATTAAAAACAGGGCCGAAACTTGCCAATTATTTTAATTTGAAAACATATTTAATTTCCTCAATTTTTTTTACTTATCATTAATTACCCTGAAAAAAATCTGTTTCACATTGATACCTTGAATCATACTTTCGTCCAAATTAGCAGTAATTTTAATAACATGTTTAAAAGATATAAAATGTTATGGTTCAACATTTTTCCTGTTCACTGGAAACCATAGTATCAAGCACAAAAAATATCATTTATTTATACTAAAAAAATGACGCTTAAACTTGGTTTGAAGCAAAATAAACTACAAAATAACGGATAAAAAGTTTTAATAAAGGATAAGTTAATAAAGGATAAAAATTTTACTATATGAATGAAATTTCTGCTTTTTTTTCTTTTCTTTTATTAAAAAAAAATACATCGTTTTGGTTAAAAATACTTAAATATACGGTATTTAGTCCATTCATTAGGTAATTTTTCAGTTCATTGGTTTTCAAATTTATCTATAAAAAAAACGAAACTGAAAAGTAATTAGCCGAATAAATAATTTTCATCTCATGCTTTAAAGTATCATGGAAAAATTACCGCCTTTACCAAACTTTATTACATTTTGTAAAACAATACCTTATTGTTAATAAGTGCTTCGATAAAAATTACCAAACTTTTGGTTTTTCCCTTAGAGCCAGAAACACTCTAAATTTTACCATTATCTGGTAGTTTTGACCATGCTTGCTTTTCTAGGTACATTAATGTTTCAATGCGGTTCATTGTAGAGGAGGGATCCTTTCAAATAGAGGCCTGTAAGGCCATGGTTAAAAATTCGTTTGAAAATGTTTTAGGAGTCTCTTCACTCTGAGAACGATATTATTTTTTGAACAAAAACAATAATTTTTAAAATTTACAAATTTATTTATTTATTTTTTGTGTTCACTTTTCACTATGTATCCTTTTCCTAAATACTGATATTGGGAGATGGCCAACTGAGAATTAAAAAAACAATGACGTCACCGATACGCAAAAATAAACAGGGAAAGAGAGTAACGCGACGTCATTACTTTTTACTGTTACCTGATATGAAGCAGCGTTCACTGTCAGAAAATTCCAGTCATATCTCTTAATGAATGATTTTGATCATTTACGTCATACTTTTAAAAAGTTCGATCAAGCTGCTCAATAATAATATTTATCGCACTTCCAAGAACTTATAGGAAGAATTTAAAAGAGCCTTTCACGCACGCGGCATTTGAAGCAAAAAAAAAAAAATATATATATATTAGTGTCTATCAATCATTTTAAGCAGTCAATATACTTCATGACTTCATAACTACATTTTAAACTTAAAAACTTGTTCCTAAATGTCGTTCCTTTTCTTTTTTTCTAACAAAAAAAAAGAATTTTTAATTTAACACTTTTTTAAGATTATAGTAAATTTTTATGACACTAAGGTGCAATATAGAACCACGGCTAAATGGAACAAAAGCCGAGAGCAGCTACACAGCGCAAAATAAATATTACGCTTTCAAAATAATTAATTTAACAAACTAACAAACAGAGCAAGAGAGAGAAAGAGAAACAAATAACATAATAAGATGAAAATGCGTAAGCTTGCTTGGGGATCGTGGGACCTGTATTTATTTGAGGAAGGAAAACGTCCATGGAGTTTCCCCTGACGTAGAGGCTTGAAGTGAAAAAGTTTAAACACTGTGCGCAGTGCAAAAGTTATACTTTTTTCTATTTTTTACTGGTTATATACTTAAAAGTATACAATGATATTTATGGTACATTTCAGAGCTTAAAAATATTCAACCGATATTTTATTTTAAAAAACACGCCGATTGTTGTTAGAATCAAAATTTAAAAATAAAACTACATTTAGAAGTTAATCTGAATTTGAATCTGATTAAAATCTGGATTTGGAGTTCCTGCTTTCCAATTACACTCAACTTAAACATTAACTACAAGAATTATAGAATCTGTAATTTATTCATGGGTTATGCTATGTCTCAGTAAGAAGAATTATATCATGACATTATCACTTATGCTATGTGATTTATATTTAGAAAATGATAGTACCGTATGGGTTATGTTATGGTCTTATCTAATTCTCTTATTTGTCACTTTTAATTCATTTAAGGATTATTTTAAGACATTGGTTACGAGAATTCTGCCATAAGTCAGTTATGTTATGTCATAATAAAAAAATAAATATATAAAATTATGAATTCAGCATTTCTTTTCAAATAAAAATTTTTAAAAAAAACTTTTCAATATTTTTGTTGCTGTAAGCGTTTATTTATGTAGTATTATTTTATTTAACACACAGTACTAAAGAGATCACATTTAAAATCTAAATTTGGAGTTCCCGCTTTCAAATTGCACATCTCAGCTTCAAACTTCAAGAATTACGGAATATGTAATTCTTTTATGAGTTATATTAATACATTTGTTAGAAGAATTGTGTCATGACATTGCCAGTTATGCTTTGTAATTCATATTAAAAAAAACTATAAAATGTTTAAGTCCATTAGGTTTTTTTAAAAAATAAATTAACGAGAAATATTTTTCTGAATACTTTCATGACGCTGAGCGTTAATTTTATGCAATCACTTTAAATTTTATTAAACACTCAGCACAACTTAAAGAGATCGCATTTAAAATCTAAGATTAGAGTAGCCGACTTCAAATTACACATCTCAACGTCAACATTAGTCAATTATTCGAGCCCGATCGCTAATTAATGTAGTTATGTGTCGTTGATTAAAAGGAACGAAGCATTTAATGGAATATACGTCGGAATACGATTGATGTAATAATGATTAGCACTACACATCAAGTCTGCGTTCATTACAATGATTCCGTTGATCTCCTTACTATTGAAAACATCAAATGCGACTGGTAGCTAGACCATTAGCATAAAGTTTTAATCAATCTCCTGTCAGGTAAGGTGTTATTATTTATAAAAGTTTTTTTTTGCTTTTATTTGTGCTCAGCAACAGATTATTCTTAATAAAAAAAATCCCACAGCATAGCTACTGCCATTAATAATAATGACTTCTTATCGAAAATGGAGAAAAAAAAAAAAACTTTTGTAGGTTAGTCATTATGTTTCTTTGCAAATTCTGTCAATTGTACCATGGAATTTTTGGGTGCGTCGCAAATTGAACTGTGAATTTCGAATTTAAAAGCTGGCACAAAATGCTTTATTGTTATTCATAAAAGTGAGATTATAGTCTTTTGTTTTACTTTCAAATTATTGATTTTCAAAAAATTTATATGAGACTCAGGAGAATTTATAATTTTGATAATTTGAAGTTTTTGTTAAGTTTATGAATATTTAACAAGAATTAACAAACCAAAAATGTTTTAAATTTTTGGAAAATTTAAGAAAAAAAGGGGGTTGATTGAGCTTGTTTAGATCTTAAAACCTTTTTGTAACTACATTTTAATTTTTTATTTTTTCATTTTATAACTTTTTATTTTATTGTTTTTTATTTTATTGTTTTTCCGTTCAGTTTCGTAAGGGAAACAATGGCACTTGCTTTACCAATTGAATAAACTTAATCTCATCAAGAAAAAATATTAACCATCAAAAACAAATTATTTTTAAAAGTAAATTTTTCTGCATTTAATTTCATGTTTAAAAAATAAAAATCTAATTAGATAAGTATTGAAAAAAAAAACTTTTTATCGGCATCGCACAAGAAGGTTAAAAATAAAATTAAAAAAATTTATTTAGCTTGTTTTGAATCCCAAAACTAAGCCCATAACTTAACCTATAAAGAAGTTACAGATTCTAGTACTAAGGCAACCTATAAAAAAGTTACAGGTTACATTAATAAAACAATACCCATAAATAACATAATATATAAATGATTTATTAATTTCGTAACTAAGGCCGTAACGTAACCCATGTATGAGTTACGAATTTCATGATTAATACCAAAACATTACTCCATGATTACTAATTACCCCAAGTTACAGATTTCGTGACTAAGACCGCAAAGAAACCCATCAATGAGCTGCGGATCGCATAACTAAGACCATAAAATAACCTATAACTGATTTAAAATTTTATTCAAAACATAATTAATTTTTATACTCATATAATGCATTCGTTATAAAAAGTTTTTTTTGTATTTCCTCAAATATAACATAATTTTCCTGACACTTATATTGACGACGAGATGAAAAAGGGGATGGTTTTAGAAACAATTAAAAAGTAATTGAATAAATCACCATACTTTGATCTGAAAAACCGTCATATGCTTTGAATCATTGAAAATTATTTGCATGATTTTCGTCATTGCGTTGTATATAAGTTGCTGCAAACTTATGCAATATTATGATCAAACTCAGTCAAAAATTTCTAAAAAGGAAAAAAAAAGGAAAAAAAGGAAAGAGATCAGAAAAGTTGAAAACATGTTTAATACAGGATTGTTATGGTCCTAAGTTTTTTAATTTATGATTTAAACTATTTATTTGTATTATTTATTTATTAATGTTGCAGGAAATTTGTGCAACAAATACTTTGATGTGAGTTTTTTAATTTTAAATTTATATTACTAATTCATTTTATTTTATTGCTATTCATTCAACCTTATTACAAAACACCTCATCAAATAAATATTTCAATGTAGAAAGAAAAAAAAAGGAAATAAAATCACACCACAAACTGACCCTATTATTTATTACCAACAAGGAAAATCAAGAAAAATAGCCATTGAAAATAACAATTAAATATTTAATGGAAAAACTGTCAAATGTGCTTTAATGAACTTACTTTTTGTTGATAATACACATCCATTCAATTTAACAACAATCCATTTATAAAAGGAAAAAAATCCAAAGATTCTAGAAGCATTCATTCTATTTTGCTACTGACAATCAAATCGTGAAGAAGCATAGTTGGAAACTTGTTTAAAACATTTGTTATGAACATGTAAGGTAATTAAAATCTCCCATATTAGCAACCAATATTTAGCGAATGTCGAAAGTTTAATCTCAAATTTAAACAATTTAAATTTCAATTCTTTTCAACCAATTTTACTATTATTCATTAATTTTATGAACAAGTGTAAAAAAAACTAAATAACGAAACGTACATACACAAATTAACCCAGTTATTAAGAGGAGAAATAATGATTCATAAATATTTAGACAATATGAAAACTTTTAATTTTGAAAATTCGAATCATAGATTTTTTTTCGCTTATATAATTTTACTATAATTTACAGAAATTTACAAACAAAGCGCACATTTAATAGAAAGAAATACCTCTTAAGTATACGTACTCATTCATTTAATTTTTCTACCAGCAATGCAAATCAAGACAAAAGTGGAGAAAATAATAATTGAAACACTTCTGATTTGTGTAATGAGGACATTTAACTTATAAAATTAAAAATATTGGAAGTTTCGTAAAAATTTAAATAAACTAAATTTTAACTCATTCTACGCATTTATTTAATTTAACTAGATATATATCATTTAAAAATAATTTATAGTAATGATTAATCTATAGTAATAGTTAATCTATAGTAATAATTAATCTATTTATAGTAATAATTAACTAATAAAATACACAGAATAAAACAAGACGTAAAATATTTATTTAACTACCATTTGTAATTTGCAGAGCAGAAAAAAGAATGAATTGTCATTATCAAAGAATAAAAATTTCTAGTTCTCTTAAAACGCAAAAAAATTTGATTTTTTTGTCGGAATTATTATTTATCCATTCGTTAATTTTACTACCATTTATTTTACTTTACAACTAAGCACCATGTAGGGAAAAATATAATAAATAAAATATCTGAAACTCGTTCGTTTTAATTTACAGCTAACAATAAAAATCCAAATAGATTTGCAGTTAAAAAGATAACTAATACAATTTCTGCATAAAATTTGTGGAACAAAAAAGCTGTGGTTACTCTTGTTAAGAATTAAAAAGAAAAATAAGATTAATCTACATTAAAAGATTGATCACGAAATCTGTATAAGAGAGTGAAATATATATAAATAAAATTTTAAAGCCGTTAAGCAGTCATTAGATCTTTAACTTATACACTCAAAAACATTCGCAAAATATCAACATTTAATTTTGGTTTTCGAAAATTATGAAATTAATTTAATGAATCAATTCAAATGAACAATACATTTGCGAAATCTAGTTTTGCTTTAGGAGAGAGAAAAAGTTTTACGAACGAAAATTAACGTTTATTAAAAAAAGTTTCAACTTCTTATTCTTTGGTTAAATCTTACGTAAGTTTTGAATGCGAATTTTCATAACTCAATAAAAAGCAAAAACTAATTTAAAATTTTGATTTTTTATTAATTGCAAATAACATTTGCAGCGATAACATAAATAATAAACAAGATCGCCCTTGATTTAATTTTCAATTTTTCTTCATTTAATTAAACGTTATTATTTGTTTATTTACCGAGTACTAAAATTTTTATAATAAAATTGAAATAAAAAGAAAACCTCAAGATTCAGATCATATTTCATTAAAATTGTCAATTTCGTTTCAGTTTTAAAATTAAATTAAAATTTCATGGATGTCGAATCATTTATAAACTTCAGATCTTTTATTAAATTACTGTTTAAAAAATCAATTTCCTTATTCTTAAGAAAGTTAAACGTAAAAATTTAATTTGACTACTCGTGTGATTTTAAGGTCCATAATGGTATTTAATGTTTAAGCAGGGTGTCGTAAAATTTAACAGTCAAGGTCAAACTAGTGTATAACACGTTAACAAGGGTTAAAATGAAATGTGGAATAATTTTCCGATAATCATTCGTAGAAAAAAAAAATCATTAATTTTCCTTCTAAAGTACAATTTTAGAAATGTTTCAAAAATGACGAAACGTTAGCAAACACCACAGTATGTTGATATGTTTCTTTAGATCATTGTGGGTTATTGTTCTTGCATATTTAACATGCGTTTAGGTATTGACAGGTTCAAAATCAAAAAATAATTTTTTCACATGGAAACCAACAAATTTTGAAAAGATTACCAGATGCAACTAATTACCAAAATTAATTATCAAAGTTAATTATAAAACAGCTGATTGCATACAATTTGTAGTTTATTATTTCAAAATACCTATATAATGATTTACATTAATTTGAAAAAATAAACAATGCATTATCCTAGACTTAAACTAAGTTCTTACATAAAATGTATTAAGTCTAAGTATTTAATTAATGTTTTTAATTTACAGTTCAAGTTTTTATAAAATAAGGAAAGCAAAGTTTCATAATTAAAACAAATAAACAATTTGTATGCAATTTGAGCAAAAGAAGGGTTAAATTTAAAATTTTTTAAGTTTCTAAGTTAAATTTCACGCGAGATAATAGATCTTTCAGGAAATTCCATGGTTAAATTATATAATGGTGATTTAAAGAGTAATATTATGGTTCCTGAAACTAGTCTTACTGTGATTATATAATGTATCACATATAGAAATAGGGTTGTACCCATTATCTTTTAAAATTTATTTAAAAACTGCTACAGAATGAAAAAATAAACGTAAGAGATTCTAAATGTGTTTTAAATAAGTTCCACACAAGTAAAAATAGAACATCCAATCAAATATTTAATTTCTTATTTATAGACATTTTTCCTGATAAAAACTTTCGACAAACTTATTCATATCCCAGCGTATAATTAATATTTTTTTTTTGTCTTTATCATACTCATATTTAAAAACTTTAATTAAACATTATTCAATTATTAAATTAGTTGTCGTCGTGCTCAATTACTTAAATTAATTACGATAATACAAATGAGAGTAAAATTATTCATTCATATCGTAACATTTAAGCTTTTTTAATCGTCATCGAATTCAATCAATCTTCAAACGATAATTTTTGTGTCATAATTCTATAACAAATAATTCGCACTTTAATTCTACAACAGATATACAAGCATCATTCATATCATAACATATTAACTTTTTTAATCGTCACCGAATTCAATCAATATTCAAACGATAATTTTTGTATCATAATTCTATAACAAATAATTTGCACTTTAATTCTACAACTATCAAAAGACAGTTTTCACTCCAACAATAAAATCTTCCATGAGAAAGAAAGAATTGATGGTATTTTAAATAAATAGGAGCTAAAAATATATAAACGGATATGAAATACCCATAAAAACAACTAAAAAAGAACTTGAACCACTTAAATCCTCTTAAGATTAAGGATTTCGGTCGAACTATGATTTTTCGAACGGATCCCATTCTCGTCACGCCGGCTTCCCACCGATCGGCAACGCCGGTTCTCCCTCCCCGCATTCACGGCGGTAAACTTCGCGTCACTGTTCATCCGCTGCCTTTTAGAAAACCCCCGTGCCTGGATTTAAAAGGCTAGAACACCAAGAGGGGAGAGGTTATTTTTCGATTATATTTATAGTGGGGGGTTCTGGAATATACGGAGATTGTCTTGGGGTAAAGCTCAGAAGTGAAGTGCTATTTTATTTTTTTAAGAAGATTTTTTGTTGTATTTATTTAGATATATTTTTAAATTTTTGAAGTTTATCGTGAAATTCGGTAGGTTGTGTTTTAGGCAATTTCACGATTATGCTTCTGTAGGTTCGTATAAGATTCGATTCCTGAAGAAAAGTGTGTTATGGTTGAATAAGTTCGAATTTTTTATTCTATCAAGCCGATATTAAATAAAAAGGTTTTTAACAATAAAAAAAAATGCAGACAAGAGTATAAAATAAATAGTATAAATAAATATGTCGTAATATTTATTATAGTACAACAAACGGAGAAAAAATTTCGTGAAATAACCGTAATTATAGTAATGACATTTCTGGTTAAGGGAAGACGAAAAACATCTTAAAATAAGTAAAAAAATACAAATCTGAAAAGTAAATTTAACCGAATAAATGGTTTTTTATGCCATGCTCTAAGGTATCATGATAATATTTAAAATTTTACTCTATTTACAAAAATTTTTAAAGCATTATAAATTAGATTATTTCATTGATAATTTTACGAAAATTATAACGAAATCACCTAGGTGAAAATTCCGAGCTTTTTGGTGTTCTTAAAAAGCTTGAAGCAACATAAATTTTATCATATTGGGATAGTTTTAACCATAATTTTTTTCTTGGTACAACAAAATATAAATTCAAAGAAAAAAATAATTCATTGTATTTAACTTAAAATAATTATATTTTATTCCATACCATTTATTCAAATTCTGAAATTCTATATTAAAATTACAAAACCTGAAATAATTAATACTAAAGCTAATGTTTTTCAAGATTTAGGACTAATTTTGCAGTTAACAATTTGACTAAATTATTTAAACAAATTAAATAATATGAAATAATCTAGTTTAATAAAAACTTAATAGATACTTCTTTGTTAAGGCAAGATTAGGGAGTCAGTTTCTATCAGTTTCATTCTTCCATTAAAAGTTATTTTACAATAAATAAATAAATAACGAAATAGAACGAAAGTGAATTGTATGGTAACCTTATAAACTTCGCGGACTATAAAATGGTATCCATACAAAAAATGTAAACACTTTCAGTTTAGAAGTAATGATAAATATGATCAATCAAATAACAGAACATAGAATATAAATAAGAAGAATACAAAACTATATATATACTTGAAATACATATTAAAATTTATATTACAAGTATGCGTCGCATATTCTATATATTATATCTTTATGACCTATAAGCCAATAAAATCAACGGAAAAATAGAAAAAGAGAAAACAAAATTATGCAACTGGACTAAATTAAAAACAACAACGAATAGAAAATAAAAAGGAAATTTGATTTCTATAATATATATAGTAAGAACTAGAAATTGAAATAAATGTATTATTTAAAAAAAAAAATGTATTTATTTATGAAAAGCATTACTATTTTAATTTACATTACTGACGAAAATTCACATAAATTTTAATAACTTCTTAGTTGAATTTGTCATATATTTGGCAGGATTCATATTTGGTGGCAGTTGGCTCATTGTAAAAGAGCAGGTGAAAAAATTTTTACAGCTTGAGATTTGCTAATTGTTTTTGAAAATGCGAAGACTATTCATTACAGTCTGTTATCTTCCAACCCGCAGAATTGCATTTCTACGACACCTTTTTTATGCATAACTTCCTTAGCTTGAAGCTGTTAGGCGCTACAACTGATGCATACACACGATACATTAAAAGTTAATATCTGATTGAAGATATGAATCGCGTGATTGCTTTACAACATGGAATTGTTAATTATAGTAAGAAAATTGAATAGTTAATAAAGATGTTAATTAAATCTACGTGTGATTGATGGAAAAAAAAACTTTTTTTGTGTGATCGACACATCAACTAGAAAAAAATTCAATATATGTAATGAAACTACATAAATATCATGCTAACTATCACATAAGATCTAAAATATTCTAGATAGAGTGGATTTCATAGTCAATAAAACACAAAAATAACATTATTTTAACAACTACAATTTTATAGTGACGGCAACACTTCCCATTTACTACCGACTTCACATAGTTTTGATTATAAAATGAGCTTATAAGTTTACTATATTTTTAAATTCACGATTTCGAATAGTAAAAGATGTATTTTTTCCTTTAACGTGCGCAGTTGTCGCTACTTTACTAAATTTAAAATTAGAAATCTCTAAATATAAAAGTAAATAAAAAACTGAAAATTTTAAGAGCTTTTAAAAAAGAAAAGCCTAAAGTGAATTTCAATGAATGAAGTTTACTTCATTATTCAGGAGTAATACTTATTTAAATACCCAAGATACTACTTATTTAAAATTCTGAGTAATTCTCAGGATTTTGTAGTCTCCATTTACGACTGGCATCACATGGATTTTATTATAAAATGCACTGAATAAGTTTATTATATTTTTGATATATTTTTTCTTTTAATGTACATAGTTAACATTAATTTAACAAATTTAGTGCCGTGGTGGCTTAGGGGAAAGAGCACTCGCCTCCCAATGAGATGAACCAGGTTCGAATCCCAGCAATGGCTGCAGTGCTGACTTAAAATATCTTCAGTGGTTGACGGATCATTGGTTAGAGTTCCCTTGCCATCAAGATAACCGTGGGAAATTTGTGTGGTTTTCCTCACCATGGAACGCAAATGCGGGTTAGTTCGATCTAAAAGTCCTCTCCGAAAGCAAATTTCTCTCAGATCCAGGAGTTCCCTTGTCTTGTTGATAGGGTTCAAGATTACAAGGCTGTGGAGTTGAACATTAGTTGTCGTAAACCCTAAATTGGGTCGGCTGTTCAACGACGGTTTATAAAATGAAATTTAGAAATAGTAACCTCTGAATATTAGAATTAAAAAAAAAACTTTTTAGAACATTTAAACAAGGAAAAGCTTAAAGCGAATTACTATAAATGAGGCTTATTTCATCATTTAGCAGCAAAACTTATTTAAATACTCAAGAAAATGATAAACTGAGTACGAAAGCTATTATGATTCAGATATATCCCCACATCTACTAGAAACTTTGCTGATTTTAGGACATTTTCAAACTCTTTGATTATTGAACAACTATATCTATTGAACAACTATTTGACTATTCAAACTCTTTGTAACAATTGTGGGTTGGCCTTTGCATCCAACAAATGAGGAAAACAATTAGCACCAACGTAAATTTAACTTTAGAAAAAAGGTATCAAAAATAATAACATCCTTTATTCAGTGCAGCATTTTACTTAAAAGACATCGCTAACCAACTAAATATGATGTTCATAATAAATTTTGACAGAAATTTACTAATTTTAAGTCAGTGGACATTTTGTCAAAAATGCAGCTTGCTCTTGTAAATAAAAATCTAATTTTAAGAATGAGTTTTTTTTTTTTTATAACAAAAATAGGAAAAACCGTTATCACATAACAATAACTTTCACAGACCACAGAGTGGGTTTTCTAAATAAGGAAAGGGTTAGTTTTCTGAGAACCCAGGAAGATTCACTTTGTATCAGTGAACAAAAGAGCAATCATCTCTCCCCCCTATTGGACTATGGGGAGTCTTCCGTTTCCAAGGTCATCCTTTTCAAGCATCAACAAAAATAATCCTTACATTCCATAGGCTTTCAGGAGAAAATGGAAGCAACGTTTCAAATAATTTTCAGGTAAAGAACGTAACGAAAATCATGTGATTGATCTCGAAAAATATATATCTCCATATAAACAAAACATGATTAACTATAAAGTTATAAAAGCGATTTTTGATTATGCATCACCATAGATATAACATAAAGAGACATAGCATAAACTTTTTAAATCGATATAAAAACCTAACAGTTAAAAGTGTGCATGAAGCCAGGCAAAAAGCATATACTAACTCAATATCTATCTTAATTTTAACCAACTCAATATCATTTATCTAAAATCTTAAAAATAATAATTTAAAAAAAATTGTTCAGGTAACCGCATATAAATTCACACAGCGATTTTAGTTAATTCATTATCATTTAATCGAAAAAATTTCGAATCGTTTCAAAAAATTTGCATTTTAACTAATCACATGTATTTAAAACATGACCATGAACTTCATATAGTGGATTTAAGTCATTAACATTTATCTAAGAATCTAGAGACATTACAAAATTTAAAATATAGATATTTATGAGTATATAGAACTTTACCGAAAATTAATTCCTATAATGATTTTCATTAACTCATTATCAAAGGTAATGATGTCAAGATAACAAAAGTATAATTATTAACTTTTGAGTGTGAAACGTGACATATTATAAATTTGAACTAATTCATTATCAAAGATAATATATTGTTAACATAAGCAAAAATAAAATATTAACATTTAGCTTAAATACATGATAAAAAATAATGCCTTATACTGAATTTAAACTAATTAAACACAGATATTAAGTGTGACTAGCTACAAATTTATATCTAAAGTAACTCGTCACCAAAGGTATAAAAACCAAAGAGGGATTTTCAAATTTAATAAAAAATAGAACACAAGCCTTCGGTTTCCACGTGTCGTATTAAAGCGATGACTAATCCTTTAAAATTATTCTATTCAGTTCTAAAAAATAACTCATAAACAACAAAATAAACAAAAAGAGGATAGTTTTTCGTTTTCCTAACTTTAGAAAAAAATGAAAAAGAAAAAAAAAACTAAAAGGATACAAAAAATGAAACAATGTTGAACGTTGAAGTTGGAAAGAAAAATAATTATTTTAGTAAATATTTTTCTTAATAGTTATGTATTTTCCATATTTTGGCAACTTAACGATTGTCGTTTAGTCAAAATTTTAAAAGACCTCATTGTAAAGTATGGATTCGATTAAAAGCTTCAACAACAAAGGAATATAAATATTTTAATATAATTCGATAAATACAATCTAATTAATTGAAAAAGCACTCGGCACATTTTTATTTTTGGATACTTCGTTAAAAATCGTTTAAATATTTCAAAATAAAATTAAAGGAAACTTGTGTGTAAGCGAACATAATGGCACAGGTCATAGATAAATTACCTAAACTGAAAAAGAATGCAGTAAATTGAAATAAAAGAATAATAATAACTGATACTAAGACAAGTAAAGCATTCAGTTTAAATACAATTAATTTGTGTAGTTAAACTGTTAAAAAGCTTGAAATAAATATTTATTTAACTGATTTTTATTAAAAAATTTGAAACTGCAATATGATATTTAGCTCAATTTTTATCAAAAAAAGTCTGTAACTTATTTATTTTTACTAAAAAAATTTAAAAAAATAATAATAATAATGATAAATAGGATTTTTGGAATTTCGTGAAAAATCGGGACACATACATTGCATTATATAGGACACATGCATTAATATTTAAGTGAATAAAAAAACACTGCAGTTTTTTTCTATTCGGATATTTCATTAAAAAAAAAATCTTTTAAACATTCTAGCATTCCAATTACAAAATAATTCTAAAAATAGTTTAATATAGTAAATACGAAAAAAAGTCTGAACTTTTAATTAACTAATACATTTTTTTCCAAGGTTCTTTAATGGGACAAGTTACGTTTTACTAACTACATGATATTAAAGTTCGTAAACAAAACAGAATAAGACAATTTTTGGATTTAACATTTTTTAATAAAATTAAAATGTTGCATTTAAAAAAATTTTTTAACCAATATTTCATACACATACAACATCAGCGATGAAGTTATAATTTTAAAAATAAAATGAAGTAATAATTTCAAAATAATTTTGAACATTTTTCAAGCAACAATAATGATTAGTTTTTCCAAAAAATTTTCAGATCGCTTCTTAAAATCAGAACTTTGTTTTCATAATGGTTTTTAATAAACCATAATGTTTTTCGTACACATTGATTCTGCTGCTGATAAAAAAAATTTCGATCAAAACTACCAAAATGTAGTAAAATTTACCGCGTTTCTGACTTTATGGAAACACCAAAAAGCTCAGTAATTTTTACCGAAGTGTTACGAAGTTACTAATGATTTTAGAAAAATTAACAATAAAATATGCTTTTATAATGTGCAATAAAATTTGATTATTTTATCATACCTTAAAACATGATATGACAATTAATTATCCGGTTAAATTTACTTTTGAGATTTGTATGTTTTATTACATGTGTGGTAACAAGAACGATAATTTTGAAAACCAGAATTCACGGTAAATCGTTAACATTGAACGGAAACATTACCAAATGAATAGTTTGTATATCGGATATTTTGATTTTATAAACCAGAATTTGTTTTTACCAGAAATGCCATTATATACAGTATGGTAGTTTCATTAGAATCTTTTACTCCATGTCATAACCAAGGTCCAAACACCCCCCGTTACTTTTTAATCACTTTTTTTATTGAAAAAGATCAGTCCCATCTAAATTTTTACTTAACCTCGGTGAAATGTATTTATATTTGTGATTGCAGCGTAGCGAGTGATGAAAAAGAATCGTCACGGGGATTTGAATTCTGAATTACAGGTTCGAGATCAGTCTATGAATTCTAATAAGTCTACTACTACCCTAAAGAAGTGATTTAATATCGAAACTCGTTCTTAAAGATGTCTGTCCACTTAAGAGACTAAATTGCTTCCCAAATCGAATTCTTTGTGACAAGACGAAGATTTATTTCCATGCTCCGACTCCTTATAAGAAAGAATATTAACTAAATCTGTAGTACGAAGCGCTGTTGCATGAAAATTTCAATATTTTGGATAGATCTACGGGTTATAGAATACTAGAAAATAACTCTTTTATGACTGCTTTGAACTATGTGTTATAAAGAAATAGCAATCATATATATAAATTTTAACTAACAAAAATTTTTAAATTGTATCTTGTGAATACATTTTTAATGTTCGCAGATCAGATTGGTAAATGTCTAACTAATTCATAAGTCTAGAATGTATCTGCTGAATGCATTGATCTTTTACAACTATCAGATTATTCTGAAGTTCTGCATTTGTAATTTTACGCAATCGAAAGTTTATATATTTACCTAAGCCATATTTCTAAAATATTTGCGTGAATAAGTTTGTAAATGAGACCACCAAAAGTATAATACTTTCGACACTTTTACACTAATTAAATAATAATAAAATCACTAATGTCATAAATTTTTTTGAACTTTTTAATTTGAACAATAATACAACTTAATAATAATTATTATTAATTGAAATACCAGCTTCTGAATTGATAAATATATAATAAATACGGTTGTATACTTGTGTAACTACGATAATATAGTCTGTTTAATTTTCAATTAAATTAATTTTATCAGAAAAAAAAGTTTTCGATATAAATATTACAGCCTTCCTCAGTGAATGAGTGATTGTATGGATAGTTTTAATATCGAAATAAATTATATACTTGATTCCTAACTAATTTTAATATTCATAATTCTATTTAGTAAAATATTTATACAAGTGTAAGAGTAAGCTAATTATAATCATAAACATTTTAAACTATTCTAAAATTAATTATCAAATAACAACAATTTTATCGAAGTCCTATTGGAGCTAACCTGAGCAATGAAAAACCACTGAAATGTTAAAAAACACAAATAATCAAACTAGTTCTTATCACAACAATAAACAATTTGATAAGTTTAAGAAATAATAAAGTTTTTCAATTAAAAAAAATCATTAATAAAGTTCCAGTCAGTAAAAAATTGAAACCGAAAGTAAGCACTCATTTTTTTACAGAAGTTTTTGAAGTCTTAATTAATATTATTGAATTAAATTAAAATAATAATTCTTAGTGAAATATTGAATTAAAATAACAATTCTTAGACTTGGTGTTGTTACGCTCTGATTAAATAAATTCTAAATATGAAAAGAAAAATTAAATAAAACTAGGGGCTTAATAAAAATGGTAAATACCCCATGGGTATTTTTCTGTTGGACGAACTGAATCTGAATCAAATACGAAATGATACAAACAATGTAAACATCGATCTAGTTTAGACAATAAACACGAATAAATAAATCATTAGACATTATAATATATTAAACATTACCCATATATGGCATCCTTATCTCTCTTATGAACATCTGGTACAGTTCCCATAATATGGTTAGACATGGATACATGATTGCTGTGATACTGGTGCATTGAGGGTGTGTGATTCATATGTGGGGCATGAGATAGGGGTTGCATTGCCCGATGCCCGTGCGGGTCGTATAGGGACGTTGGACCGTCCATCCCGCCGTAGTGCGGCATACCATCTTCGTATTGCATAGCAAGGGAATGGTCAATTGGGTATGGTTCACTCTTCATAAGCAACGGTCTGTTATGGCCATTCAAATTACAAGAATCTGTCAAAGATAGCTGTCGCACGAAAGGATTAACTTACCAAACGTACCACTCAAAAGATAATTTAAATTAATATTTCAAACGATTATATCCTTTTGGCAGACGATTTTTATCCTTCAAGGATCACAAAATAAATCGATCACAGCATTTAATAAATAATATACAAATCAGAAATCTTGGAAGGATTGCGCCGAAACAGGTGAACAAGTAAACTTTGCAAAACTTTTTTTTTTCTTTCCGGAAAGTTTTGTTTATTAACTTCCTTACGAAAAATCCAGTTTTCCTTTAAGAACGGTATAAAATCGGTGCTTTTTTATATTATTTTTATAAGTATACTTTGACCTCTTAAATCACTTGCAAATGACAACACATACACAAACACACACCGGCTACAAGCTAAAGAAAAAATTCCGCGCACCGTCCCTTATTGTCCGGCGCAATAAAGTGCCACTAAAAGAAGCCACGCGATTTTCCCCCGAAACGATCGAGAACGATCGTAGCGCCACTCGCAAAGCTGCGGTAATAGCAGTCGCTCGAAACTCAAAACAGCGGGAAAGTTGGTAAAGACAAGCTGCCGTGTTTTAGAAAAACGAATACAGATAAAACTAAAATGTTTCGCTAAACATTAAAAAAATTGAAAGAATAAACTTTTTTCATAAAAGTGCTCTGTTTTCGAAAAGTTATTTAACTATTAAATTTTTTAAAAAATTACCATTTATCACAAACTGTTTGATTATGATCTCTAGCTGATTTATGAAATAATAAACTGTATTATGAATCTTATGATTTTATAAGATATTAAGATCTAAGCAAATCACACAAACACTACAAAGGCAATTTTTTTTTAAATATATATTTTAGTTTTTAGTCAGATAATTTCCATGCCTTTTTTTCTATTTCTATTTTATTGGCTAATAAAAAGTTACATTTTGGAGATTATTTATAAATATTAGTATTAAAGTAAAATTCAACACAATTTTCATTATTAAAAACACTTGGAATCCTTTTTTAAACATTAATTAAATAAGAAACATTTGATACTTTAAAAGATTTGATATATTAAGTAATTAAAGATAATTTTTCACTTCATTAATAATTTTTCCTTTATTTCAAATAGTATTATTATATCACGAACAGTAACTATTATATTGTAAACACTTTATATTTTATAAGATATTTCAAAATAAATGTTTCTGAGTTTTGAAAAACAATTGATAGCGGCAAAAATGTTAAAATTATTGAATTTAAGAAAGTTAATGAATTCTTCGAATCAATACTTCAAATCAATGAATAAAACTACATACGTTTGTAAACATAGCAAGATTTGGATATACATACTTAGCAATTGTACAATCTGTAATCAATCTGTACTATTGTAACAATCTGTACTGTAGAAAGAGCGTAATAAATATATGCCAGTAATAATGTAATATCTCTAAACTCTATTATGCTCGGTAACTGTACTAGCTAAATATACTCGGTAGTAATACTTTAATAAGTAAATCCTATGTTATAACTAATTTTAAGTGTATAATTATAACTTGTTAAATGTTTTACCAGTGCCAATAGATAGGTTCCGAGAAGAATATTATTATGAGTTTGCAAAAATAGAACGAATATTGGTTCTGTTAATTGCTTATAATATTTTTTATTTGATCAATATGAAGCGAAAAATTATTCTCCATAAATAGAAAATAAAAATAATAATCAAGATATTTTTTTAAGTTTAAACTTAATTTACTATAATAATTATTAAAAAATGTTGGCACAATTTCAGAAGTAAAGAATTTTGACCATAGAACACAAATAATCCCCTCAAAAATTTTCTATTCAATATTTTATAAAATTAAATAAAACATAAATTTTGTTTTATATTAAGTTATATGTTATAATTTAATTTAATCCTAAAATTAGACTACTAAAATAACAAAAGTCAAACTTAAAGCAAAATACAAAGGAGGTATTTAAACTTTGAGATATGGTAATTTTTGTCGACTTGGCAAAACTCCCAAAGCGGCCGAAATATACATATAATACACATTTGTTTTATTTTAACATATGTAAATATATATACATGTGTTATATTATAAGTGAATGGTTTAAATACTGTATATTTTGGTCTTAATGGTCAGAAATATGGCTTATGTTACCAGCAGGGACCGATCTAGAAATTTGGGGGCTGTAGGCACTAGACTATTGGGGGCCCCGATGAATCTGATCTTAAATTAATTAAAAACCCTCTTTTAAAAAGTTTATCTTAAATATATANTAGGCCCAGGCCTCTCGGGCCTAATGGTTAATCAGGCCCTGGTTACCAGAAAAGTCGTTATCTTACAGTATGGTAATTTTACCAGAATTGTTTTCTTCGTGCAAGGTTTGGTGAACGAAGCGTGCAAGGGGAAGGAAAGCCCCCCCCCCCAGTTCAACAGACGGATGTAATGTTATTTTTTCTACTTTATTTATTAAAAACTAAATATTTTAAAAAAATAATTACCAAAGTTGTCATTTACAAATGTATAAATTAACCTATCATCCTTCTAGCTTTTGTCAAATTCAAAAACAAATTATTCAGTAAATACTTGTGTGTAATCTCAACATTCGAAAAAAATTGATAGTTTATTCATAAAAAGATTAAGAAAAAAAAAGGGAATGTGCATAGTGTTCTCATTTTTTAAAATTTCTATTGAAATATGTTTTTGTTAAATTTTTTAGCTAGCAAACAAAAGATTAGTTATTCGTAGCTGTAAATAAAAAAAAAATTAAGCTTTTGCTTTCATGAATTGACTCAATATTATGTTTCTGAATTTAGTCAATAATAAAAATTAATGAATTGATTTATTATGACTCATCATAAGAATTACTTATAGCTATTTAAAATCACAAATTAATAACATTTAAAAGTAAAAAATAGTTTTTAATTTATTAGCAAGCTCTTTTTTTTTTTATTCTTGGCAGAAGAGAGTCTTACTTTATTTTGACTTGGTTTTTCTTCGACCACCATCACAGTAACATCTACCAGACTTGCTTAG
The DNA here is from genome assembly GCF_043381705.1 of Parasteatoda tepidariorum. Lineage (NCBI taxonomy): Eukaryota > Metazoa > Arthropoda > Arachnida > Araneae > Theridiidae > Parasteatoda > Parasteatoda tepidariorum. The sequence goes on from NC_092211.1 coordinate 19,865,052, forward strand.
TTATGCTCTATTCAAGAAACTTTTCATAGATCAATTTTCTCCCCATGAGGTTGACCACCACACACCTTGAGAAATTCGACGTGAGCACTGACCAACGCCTGCTGTCCACCACACAGGTAGAGGAAGTTTATTAAAACCGTACATGTTTTATCTATATGTGAAAATATATAAGCAACAAAAATGAACTGCAAATAAATAAAACAAAATAATTAGAATAAATTGTGAGTAATTTTCTTTTCTTCCGGCTGAACTAAACTGTTAATTGGGTGATATACGAGGGGGAAATATAGGCTTTTTTTCGTCTTCGATTTATTTTCAGAATTAAGCAATTTTGCAATTAGCCTATTTGGCAATATCTTAGGGGACGTGTTAAATACGAAGCCGTCTCCCAAATAGAATTTCGGAAATATAGCGTGCGGTATTTTAAATTCGATAGTCATTTTTTTTTCCTGGAAAAATTGCACCAATTCGCACAAATATAAATTCAGAATCATTTGAAAGTTACTTATTAATAGTTTACATTTGTCGGGTTTTAGAGTTTTGATAAGTATTTTTTTTTTATAATTATTTTTCTTAATTTATGCTGTAAAATACTTTTAGTGTTATCTAAATCAGATTTTATCAATTTGAACAATAATAGAATTTAATGATTAAGAAATCTGAAAACAAATTTACAGTTTTAAATTATTTACTTAATTATATCCATATTGCGTTTCCTTTTTCATATGCAACTTCATTTAAAAAAAAAAATGTAAAGCATTAAGGTAACCATCTTATTACTTGAAATTTTGATCCCTTCTATTTTTCTTCCTCCTTTTTTCCTTTCTTTCTTTTCCTCCCCCCCACTTTTTTTTTAATCCTTCACCAGGATAAAAATAAAAGATTTAATAATAATGTCAGAAATGAATGCTTTGTTTTTAAAATTCCCAATGTAGAGGAACTATTTCGAATTTTCGTAAAATAATTAAAACAAAACTATCGAATTTGCGATTTCTGATAACTATTTAAATCATATAGCTTTTTTATTAAAAAGCTTTTGATAAAAAAATTTTTGAAATCGGCAAAAATGAGCTTGAATGTTAAGTTTCAAGCATGAAGTTAAAATATTATTCAAATATGCGTAAATTACATAGATGAGTATCAGTGGTGCAACCAGAAAATCATCCGGCGATTCAACAATCACCTGGTTTTTATTTTTATAAGTTCATTAATATAAAATTATTACTAATTATACTGAAATGAACAAATTCTAAAGAATACTTATAATATAATTATAATAATGCCTTACTATTATTTAAGAATTCGTAAATTATTCACGGAGAAAAAATTTTGGTAAAATTACCGTACTGTCTAGTAATGACATAAAAAAAACTTAATTCCGGTTAATAAAACCAAAATATACGTTATTTACACCATTCATATAGTAATTTTTCCTTTCGTATAGTGACGGTTTATCTGAAATTCTTTTTTAAAATTATAGTTCTTTTCACCACACATTTAATAAAAAATACATAACCTAAAAGGAAATTTAACCGAATAAACTACTTTTATCCCATGTATCATGATAAAATTTCCAAATTTTACCACATTTACCAAATTTAACACACATTATAAAACCCTATTTTATTGTTAATTTTAAGAAATTCATTGCCAAAGTGCTTCGGTAAAAATTACCGAGCTTTTTGATGTTCGCATGGAACCAGAAACATGGTAAATTTTACTATATTCCGGTAGTTTTGACCATAATATTTCTTCTCGGCGTATTTTTCCACTGCGTGGGGTTTTAATCTTAAAACTACTCTTGGATTCTTCTTCTTTTTCTAACGTACGCCGATTGAACACTTTAAATTGTTCCTTTTTTACGAGTAACATAACATTTTTTAATTTAAATTCGATTAACTTAAAAGTTTAGCATTATGTAACTGATTAATTTTTCACTGCATATATTCCTTTTATAGGCTTAATAAAAATGAATATTAAGTACTTTTGAGTCAGTTTAATGAAATTTTGTTAAAAAAATATTTTAATTCTTCCTGCAACATAATTTATATCAACAATATGCATGATTTTCATTTTATTGAATCAGTCACCACCAATAATTTAAGAGTGGAGGTTTCACTTAATCGATCATACAGACGTCCAAATTCTCAGAATTTATTTTATAAAATTTCTAAATGCATTTAAAAGGCAATGTAAAAATAAATAAATATGTTATTTATTTACTTTATTATCACTGGTTAAAAGTTAATTTATTATTAGCGACAGTTTATGAATTTTCCTTTAATAGATGTGGAAAGATATGGTTTCTTATGCCTCATTTGATAGAAGATTTTATTAAAAATAATACAGAAATTCTATTGAAAATTTGATTGATTAATACTTTTAAGTAAAAAAAAAACAATAATATTTTTAAGCAAGCGATTCAATAGTTAGTCGAGTTTTGAAATTGTGTTCTAATTTTCAATTTTCCACTTTCCACTTTTTTTTTTGAATAGTGTAAACGATACATTCTTAAATAAATTTGCTAAACATAATTATAGATGACTTCTTGCAAGTTTGACAAGATCACAGACTTCAAATCGATAAAAGCTTTTTTCTTTCAGTAAACGATATTACAGCTTTAATATAACTTTTTTCGTCTATAATTTACATTTTAAAATAAGAAAATAATTTATTTTTAGCAAACGATTCGATAAATGATAACGTAAACGATAATTAGATAACACATTCTTTTTTGCAAAAATTTCGATTTTAATAATTTGAAAGTTGTATGGAATTTACAAGTTAATTATAACATGTTTTTATATAAAATATTAATATAGATCTGCCATGTGTACTTTAGCCTTAGCTGACAAAAACCTTTAAATATTCTTCGCTTGCATAAATTAAGTTGTTAATTTTTATGCCATGGCTTTTCATTCTAACATACGTTTTATTTTATCCAATGATTTTAAATTTCACTTTTAATTATATTTAAACATTTTGTACCCTGAGAATCTTTAAGAGTTGAAACACAAATTTAGCTTCGATATGATTTATTTCGATAAAAATTAATGTTTTATATTGCGAAAAAACATACTTTTGAGCAAACGATTTGATAAATGGTGAGCTTTTGGAATCGTTTTCTAATTATCAATATTAACTTTTTGTATTTGAATGGAATAATTGATAGCACGTTTGATAACAAATAGTTCTGCATCAATAATATATAAATTCCGCAAATACTAAAGGCTATTAAGTTTATTTTTTTTAAAAAAAGTGTTTATGCAGGATCGTATTATAATTGAAAATTAAGCATGCATAGCCTTACGTTTTTCTCAAGAACTAGAAAGATTTCGTTTGGTTTCTTTGAAGCCAATTTTTATCTATTAATGCATTTATTTTTATCTTGCGATTTTAACTTGCTTTTAATATCGTCTAAATGTTTTGAAGCTCTCAAGAGGGTTTAAGAGTCTATTCTCTTATTTAGCTTTAATATTAATTATTTGAAAAAGAAAAAAATAATAACTTCAAATCAGGGGTTACCAAATTTGTAGCAACATGAAGTGCTCATGACTTCAAGTCAAATATCAATCCTTTAATTGTAATATGTTAATGTTCAATAGAAAACAATAAATTTAATATTAAGAGAGTTTTGGATATCTGTAATAAATTAGTAATCTGTCAAAAGGGGAAAATAGCCTTGAGGGTTCTTATTCCTTTTGCTAATTCAAACCAATATTTATAACTTCATGCTAACTATAATTTTGAAAACCAGAATTTGCTGTAAACCTTTCCCATTTGAACAGAAAAATTACTAAATAACTGGTTTAAATACCATATAATTTGTATTTTATTAACAGATTTTTTTTATTATGCATTGCTGTAGTATTACCAGAAAATCTTTTTACCGCTTATCAAAAATGGAATATCGCTTATTTCTTACTATTTCAACTCCTTATTTTTTGCTATGCAATGTGACGGTGACCACCAGCTAAGCTATCATCTCCCTAACAAAAGTTCTTCTACTATTTTTAAAAATGTTCTCGCATTCTTCAGAAGAATGCGCCTTTTGTTAGCCACATATCTTTCATACCTCATTTTTCTTCAATAATTTAAAAAGTTTGAAACACAAATCGGGCAAAAAGCGAAGAATTTTAAAGATTTTTATGTTAGCAAAGCAGCACTGCATCAGGGGACACACTGTCTGCCAACATACATTTGTCATTTTTTTTCGTCACAGATAACTATTTAAATCACCATTCACTGTAATCTATGATGTCAAATGGTATTGCATTTGATTTCTTTATCTTTTTGCAAATGTTTGTTAATATTTGAGAACTCGTAGTTCAATCTGCGGTTTGCTCAAAAAGACAGCCTACTCTATGTGGAGATAGGAATTCTGGTAAAATTATCGTACTGTACTGTAATGATATTTCTGGTTTTATTAAAAGAAAACAAAAGAAGAAAAAAACGCAATTTTTGTTAATAAAACGAAAATATACGATATTTAAGCAGTTCGTGTGGCAATTTTTCCGTCCATATGGTAAGGGTTTACTGGGAATTTTAATTTTCAAATTATAGTTCTTATTACCACACATTTAGTAAAAAAATACAAGACTGAAAACTAAATTTAACCGAATAAATTTATTCAATTTCATGCTTTAAGGATATATGAGATAAAACTATCAGACTTTTTTGAATTTACAAAATTTTATCGCATATTATAAAGCGATATTTTATTTTTAATACCAAATGTAATTTTATTTTTAATACCAATGGTAATGATTTTTTTTACCAAAACGTTTCGGTAAAAATTACTAATCTTTTTTGTGTTCTCGTAGATGTAGAAACACTGTATTTTTATCGTATTTTGGTAGTTTTGACCATACTTTTTTTCTTAGTGCATATACATACTTTAAATTAAAACAGTTATTCAAAAACAGATTTTTTTTACTCTTTTTACTGATATTTTAACTTTGAATACATGCATTTGCCTATAACGACAAGCTCGCTGCAACGACAGTTACGTCTACTATTACGAATTGTCCTGGTACTGTACATTATGAAACTTACTTAGTGTAATTAACATTATATCGCTAACGAGGTTCCATGAGACAGTTTTAAATCAAGTAAGGGTGACACAATTTGCTTCTCATACTGAAAAAAAAAAAGCATTTAATGAGCAAACAATTAATTAAATGATTAAATCCTTAAAATGATTTTTTATTTTTCAAATTTGAAGTTTTTCTTTCCGTTTTTAAGAAACTCGAAATTCGTAAATTGAACTTGAAATATCAAAAAACTTTTTTGTTACAGCAAGTTCGACATAAATAATTTGTAAGTTATGCAAAACTTATAAATTAATTTAAATATTTTTATTTTTTATTTTCAACATAATATGACCGTGGAGTTGTTTTAAAACTAAGCACTAGGCAGCAGAAACCTTTCAAATTTTTAAAATACGTCATCACTATACTGTAAATCAATTTGTTTAGTTTATCGGAAACAGATCTGCCTACTCTTAATACTATCGAATGATTTAAACGTTACTTTAGATATTGCCTTAACATTTTTAAGCCCTTAAGAGGCTTTAGTAGGTTAAAGTACTTTTTTAGAAACGATGATCTTCATTCTAGCTTCGAGGCCATATATGAAATACTAATCGTAAAAGCTTTTCTGGACGTCCTTGAAGAGTTATAAACTTGCCGGCCTTGTTGTACCACACGATTCAACAAATTGATACAGTTCTTGCAGATGTCCGTCACGGGCGCATATTTGTATTTGATCAAATAATTGAAATATGTATGGGTATCGACACAGATATTATTTTTTTTCTAATACAGCAGCTGCAACAAAATCATATTAAATAAGCATTTAGGTTTGACTTATCATATTAGTAACTTAATTTTTATCTGTAAATGGTAGGAGAAGTCTAGTGCACCGACGGCCACCTCCTGCCACTCATCCTTTTTTTTTTTTTTTTTTTGAGACAGAGTCTCACTCTGTCGNTTTTGCAACTTTAAATTGTTCAAAGTAATAAAGCTGAGAAAAGAAACATACAAGAGAATGTAATGTTTTTGTAAATTTTAACATAAGTATTAAACATGAATTGTATGAAGCTGATAACAATGAAATTATTAAAAAAATGTATCATTTTTAAAACCACCGTTTTTTTTTATTTGGTAAACTTTTTTTCGAGTAAACTAAGCAAACATATTAACTTTCTTTGATTTGAATGTGTTAGAATCAAAATTTTGTAAATTATTAAAAATTCAAAATCTTAATGTGATATACACCGAGTAGCCATTACATTATGACCACCCTCCATCTATAACAATGGGCTCGCCCAGGTTTTCATGGTTACTCTCCCAGGAAAAATGTTTTCATGGGGCACATTAGGACCCATAATCCTCATAGAACAATCCCTGACGTCTGTAAGCTACTTGAACATAGTTGCAGACCAGGTTCACCCATTCATGGCAACAGTTTTTCCTGCGGGGGATGGTGTTTACCAACAGGATAATGCACCATGTCATAAGGGTCGAATCATCATGGATTGGTTCGAGGAACATTCCAGTGACTTTCAAGACATGTCTTGGCCCCCCAAATTCACCTGACCTTAATCTAATAGAGCATTTGTGGTCCTACTTGGAAAACCAAATTCGTGCTGCCTCGCTACCCCCTCACAATGTGAGGGAATTGCAGTACCAGATACCTCAGACTACCTATCAGCACCTTGTGGAATCAATGCCACGGCGGGTGCTGGCAGTTTTCAGGGCTAAAGGAGGTCCTACATGTTATTAGCAGGGTGGTCATAATGTAATGGCTCTTCGGAGTATTTAAAAATATCCTCTGCGTTGCTGTTATAGATTGAAAAATGCCTAATTTTGACAATATGTTGCAGAAAATTGAAACTATCAGTGCTAGAACAATGAAAGGAACTTTCTGATAGAAATGCTTTACAAATAATAAAAGTAGTAATTGTTAGTGAATCACATTTCATAGCAATTAAATCCCATTTCAATAGCGCCAACCGTAATAATTAATTAATCATTAACGATCAAATAAAATAAAAAGTTCCTAGCTACAGATTGATTTTTTTCTACTATAAATGTGTGTATGTTTCTTTTCCCATCAGAACATGTATTTAAATGTCTGTAATATTGTATTTTTAAAAAGTCTATAGTCATGTCAACTAATGAAATTCAATTTTTTTAAATAATATCGAGACACTTATTTTCATGAATATTGAAAATACAATGTGAATCAGCATTCGTTTGCAACCTACCGTATGCTTATAAGAAATTTAACTAGCTCAAACATTTTCAAATTTTGCATGCTTTTTTTAAAAAAATAGTTGTGGTTTGATTTTTTCATTATGTCATAAATCTAAAGTTATACGATATTTACACAAACTAAATTAGCCATTTTCTGTAATATTGCGAAGCATTGGATCAAATTTTTAGGACGCTAACAAAAATAAATAAATAAATAAAAGAATAAACTGAGTAAATATTGCACTAAAAATCCAAAAATACATATTCAACGAACTGTTAAGATTTATTATTGAAATTATTTGAAACTTTTATATTTAAAGTGAAGCATGCTAAAAACAAATTTTGTGAAAAATAACCAATTTTTCATATTTTCCAGATATGTCCTAATCATTTTATCTTTATTTAATACTTTAGTCCTACATCATGAAAAGAACTATTTCACTTGATTTTTAGTTACAATCACATGATTGCAATACTTTCCTTGATTTTTAAATATATGGTGTTTCAATGAAATTTTTTTTCATGTTAAAACATTTTTTAAATGCAAGGAAAGATATATTATTTTTTAGCACATGTTAACAGACTCTGCATTTTAAAATATTCATAAAAATGAATTCCTTAAAATTGAAACAAAAATTTGATTTTTTTTTGAGTAACGTTAGCAGTATGTACTTTTTAAAAATGCAGTATTGAAATATGTTTACTTGTAGAAAAAATAATTATAAAATAAGCAGATTTTTGTTCTCGAGAACTTCTACTGTTAATTGCGCAGTAAACCGAGGACAAGATGTAAACGCATTTAGTGTAACATAAAACGCTTATTTAATTAAATATGAGTTAATACAAACTTACAAATTTATGATAACAATATAAATAAAATTAATTTTTAAAAATTAATTGTAAAAGTAAAATTATTACTAAATTCAATTCCAAATAAAATAGTGATCGAAACAACAAGAGCAACTGAGAATTTACCACACATAAGAATAAAAGCATTGTAACAATGTTTAATCTAATTATTGGTGAATTAAGTTTTATTTCCCTAATTATAACATATTCATTAAAATTAAGTAGTAATGAATAATATTTCTAGGATGTCTAATAAGTTTTCATACCATTTAAAAAATCATTCTGACACGCGTTTATTTTATTTATACAAAAAGAAAAATTATAAAATCATTACAGTAACTCGGTTAGCATTGTTCCATGTAAGTTTTTTTTTCAAAAAAGCAATGTTATCAAGTTATAAATTAATTGTGTACTTTAGGAAAAACTGTTTATCAAGTGTCTCCACTTATTATGGTTAAATAATCAGAATTTTGTCTCACAAACTAGGCCCTCCTAATGAAACTATACTTAATTTCGTGCAGCCGGGTACATGTTATAGCCGAGAGTACTAATCTGTCAATCTAACTATCTCCACTGCCCAGTTAAAATTGTTTACTACAGTACTGAAACCATGCTATTCGTGAAGGTTAAAATACCGTTTAGTTTTATACATATTAATGGTTTTTTAACCATACTAGTTGCAAACAGTTCTCAAACTGTAAAGGTAAAAAATGTTCTTTTTCGTAAACTATATAGTTAATANCTATATGTATATTCATATAATTGAAAATATCTTTTGTGATGTAACTCTTTCAAAAGTACATAAAAATGGTTGCCAGCAGGGGTGTACATGTAGATTTATTAAATACACCTTGTGCGCCACCACGGAACAAAATCTAGAACACGACACTCCAAATTTTTGCTCTGTTACAATCGTACCCTATTACAATTGACACCACTCGCCCCTACTGAAACCATGCTATTCGTAAAGGTTAAAATACCGTTTAGTTTTACTTTAATGGTTTTTTAACCATACTAGTTGTAAGCAGTTTTCAAACCGTAAAGGTAAAAAATGTTTTTTTCGTAAACTATACGGTTAATATGATGGACAAATTACTGCCGTTTATTTAATTGTAATTTTAAAATGAAAATTCTAACAGTACGACATAGTACCTGTAGCTTTTTTCAAATCTCTTATTTTTTATAGCAAGCGATATTCTGTGGATTTTCGTTATTTTAAAAGCTTTGCCCCAATTTGAAATGATTTTCTATCTTTTATAAAATTCTATGTTTTAAATTAGACAATTGCTTTCTGTTTTATGCGTACGTTGCAAAAAAATATTGCATAAAAAATTACTGTACATCATATACAATGTAACATAGTTTTAGCATAAATGTAGTAACTAATAAAATCAAAGAAACCAATGTGTTACTTTTAGAATAACATTTAAAATGTTTATTTCTAAAATACAAAAGTTTAAAAGAAAATTTAGTTTGAAGTCAAGAAATTGACTTACGTGAGACAAAATTTTAAATCGAGTTGAACCTTAAATTTGAAGAAATTTAACTCCTGTCAGTTCTAAAATTAGTTTCTATGTTAAACTTTGTATGACATGGAAAAAAGTTCTTTTTGATATCACGGTAAATTATCGTCCGATAATACGAAACATATTATAACTAAATTTACATTTTTCAAATTAATATTTTTAGATAAAATAGAATAAAATTAAGAAAAATATCTCATTTAAATAAAAATATGTACGCCATTTTTTTATGAACTTTCTAATTATTTTGTGAATGTTAAACACGTGTCACGTGACTATAATTGTTTAAATCATGATGTCCACTTTGTCATTATCATTTCATTTCCTTTGTTACTATTTATTCACTTGAATATTTATTCAATTGATAAGTGAAATGGGGATTATTTTAAATACTTAGAAGGCGAGACGATGTAGAAGGAAAAGTTTTGCCAACTAAAAATATAAGATCACGTTATCTACGTTAAAACGATTTTTAGTTTACAATATTTTTAAAACTAAAAATAAATTCGTAAAGTCGGTGAGAACGGCAAATAAGCTGTCGGCATAAATTTTGTGAAGATTCATCGTGAACAACAAAGCAACAGTCATTTATTAGAGAAACATATACTTTAAACAAAATCTCAAATTAAAGAAATGTATACCTTGTGTAAATAATAATTTTAAGGAAAAGTATACTTTGAGACAATTATTTAATAAGATTAACCTACTCTTAGCAAAAATTTCTTTTATAAAATTATGTATTTTTGACAAATACTTTTATGAGATAAATTTACGCTTTGGAAAAATCATTTTAACAGAGAAATATATACTTATAAAAAGTTCTTTAAAATACATATACACTATGAGTAAATTATCTTACTTGCTGTATATATACTTTGTGGCAATTCTCTAATTAAAGAAATTTATAATGTGTTTAAATTAAGATTTTAGAGAAATGCATATTTTGTGCGAATTATTTCATTAGGTAATTCCCTAATTTCAACAAAACCTTACATAAAATAAACATGAACTTGGATCAATATGTGATGTGTACTTTGAGCGAATTATTTTATGAGAGAAGTATATACTATGAGCCAATGATTTTATTAGAGAATTATATACTTTGGAAAATTCATTTTATATTTTATCATATATTTTATCAAATAGATTCTTCGAGCAAACTTATATATAATATTTTAGCAATTTTTTAGACATTTTTTAGATGAAACATATACTTTAAGCTAATTCTTCTACTTCATAAGTGCATATTTCAAGCAAATTATTTTAATAGATATACTTTAGGTAGCATTTTATTTATTCACACTGTGAATAAGATTCTTGGTTTTTGAAATGAAATTTAATTTTAAACTCAAATCAAAACAATAAATTTTACAAATTCTGTTACAAAATTTGATTTTCATTGTTTGATCCAAAATCTGATCTTCATATTTTGAGGAGAGAAAAAAAATAGCGTAACATTTCCATTATAAAATTTAGTTTTGCTATCATTGAATTAGTTCATTTTTATTTGAAAACCACTTTAATTTTTCATATTTAAAAAGATTATAAGTATATACGATATAAATTGTTTTGATACATCATAGTAATTAAAAGATTTCCAACAATAAAGAATGAAATTTCAGTACAATGCGGATATTCATTACAAAAAGATTACATTTATTCCCATTTCGAAGATTAATCAAAAATTTAAAGTAAGCAAACTTGTTAACGAAATAAAAAAATATTCAATAATAATTCATGAAAAAATATAGTATTTTTGCACCTTTTCACACCTGCTTTATTTTTCGAGTTAATTCCACGCGATCTTTGCGAAAACTTAATGAACCCTAACAACTGATTCTTCAATAAAAGCAAAATAAACCTCTTCAATCCAAAATAAAGGTATCAAAGCAAACAAATTCTTGTATTTTCAATTACATCCTTCTAAGAAAATCATCTATTTTGTTTTTTTAGTTTACACTTTCTGAACCCAGTCATGCATATAACTTGAAAGGTGGCCGAAAAAGTTATCTGGTATTCTTTGATGGTGAAGTTGAAACATACGAATTCAACTGAAACAAACATTTTTTCCTAGTTTATAGAATGATTTTCACAACATTTCTATTTTTTTTTTTTTAAAAACCGATTGACGAAGTTTAAGATTTTTTTATTACAGCTTACTTTTTAACCGTAATTATTGTCTTCTTTTCCGGGAATTATTCTGTATTTGTCTTCAGTTGATTTCACGCATAACACAATTTGAAAAACACCATTAAAAAAAAACAGATCAGGTTAGACTTTTTTTCTAAATTAAATAAACAAATGTAAATCTCTGAGAAAATAAATCGTTTATTATTTGAACATTGTAAAAATATTTTCATTCCCTTTGGTTAAAAAAATAAACGCCTTTGTTTGTAACTTTATTTGTACAGTTTGCAGAGGTAAAACTGGTCATTCATAACAACTTTTTCAAAATACGTGAACTCTTTTATAGTAGGATATGGATAATTCAAAATACAGTAAATCACATCTAAAAAGTAAACTTCTCTGTAATTTTAATTGTACAAAATTTTAATTAGAAAGCAAATTTCTCTGTAATTTTAATTAAAACGAAATTTTAACTAGAATTTTAAAGTTTTTGTGCAAAGACTTCTGAGTCAATATAATTTCTCAGAAAAATAAAGAGTAAAAAATAAATAATATAAAATCTGTTAAACGAAATAAAAATATTAATTAATTGCGTCAAAAAAAAAAAACACGAAGGAAAAGTTATGAGTTTAATATATCATTGCAGAAATATCAATTATTGTTTCAATATTTTTAACTGTAATTATTTTTAGGAAAATATTGTCAACTATCTTGCAGCAATAATTTTAATTCAATAAATTGAAAAAAGTGAATTTGATTATTTACATATTACTTACATTATTATTACCTTTAAAAATAGAAATTAAAATGAATACACAAATATAGTTACCAATCAATTCGTCCAAAAATATAATATAAAATACGAAACTAAAGAAAATATAAATAAATACGCCAAAGAAAATAAAAATGTATGATATCTTGCTAAAAGTAATTGTTTGAACTTTGAAAAGGACAAAGAATTTTGAAAAAATTTTAAAAAAAATATATATGCAAACGTTTTAAAAAAAATAAAGTTTTGTAAGATTTTTTTTAAAGTAATGACCTTGGTAAGATTTTTTTCTCGCAGAAGAAAACTGATGAAATCAATAAATAATTCTTCAATAATCATTTTTTCTTTCGTTTTTTTTTTTTTTTTTTTTTTTTTTTTTTTTTTTTTTTTTTTTAAGGAACAATGCAGCATTTGAGTCAAATTGTGTATTTCAAATTTGAGACATTTATATACATTTCTAACAAAGAGCAATCATAGAAAATAAACTTTCCAAAACAGCGGAGACTTTTTCTTCGATAATTACAAATTACCAACTTGTCAAATGATTCAAAACACGTATTTTAAAAAATGCATCTCATAATAAATCTATGAGATATATTTCTTTTTAATTTTCTTGGTACAAAATTTTTGTTTTGTGTTATCCAAAAGAAAGTTAAAAGAAGATCTGTTATTGTCACGTTTGTTACTAAGGATAATCTATATATTTATTTCTTTAACGTGTCACCAAAAACACAAGTATTTCTCTATCTCCATTGGCAACACTATAGTATCTAAATAATTCATTTTGTTAGGTTGTCTTAAGAAATAATCTAAGTAGTTTTGAATAATTAGTTATACGTTAAGTATTAGTTTTGAATCATTTTGCTAGGTAGTTTTAAGTGATAGTTTAAATAGTGTTGAATAGTTAATTAATAGTTAACATTAATTTTTTTTTATTTATATTAATTTCGTATTTTTATAGAAATAAAAACTCGGTTACGAAGTAATCGCTTAGATTTATTTTTGATCCTTTCTGAAAGGACTCAAGAAATTTTAAATCTAAACAGTTTTCTATTTATCGCATTACAGAGATTATAATTTTATTATTTTTGCTTTCTACTACGCTGAAATGTCACGAACTCATACTTTTTATTTTATAGCAGTCGTTGAACAGCCGACCCAATTTTTGGGTTTACGACTAGTAATGTTCAACTCCGTAGCGTTGTAATTTTGAACCCAATCTAGAAGACAAGGGAACTCCTGGATCAAGTGTCGGGAGAAATTTGCCTTCGTGGAGGACTTTTTGATGGAACTAACCGGCATTTGCAAAACATGAAGAGGAAACCTCGAGAATCCCCCACGGTTAGCCTAACGTCAAAGGGACTTTAACCCATGATACTCTACCACTGGATATATTTCACGCCAGCACTGTGGTCGGTGCATACCGGATACGGATTCGTATCGACCAGACATAGCTGGGATTCGAACCCAGTGCACCTCATTGGAAGGCTAACGAGCCGTCGCAGCTCTCGAGCTCATACTTGTGGTGGTTTTCGGTATTTAATGGCTACTGCACTGATTTTAAATTATTACCGAAGTTCAATACATAGAGAAGTTTGGCAATATCGCACACATTTCTTTGAAATAGATAAAATTAAAATCAAAGTATTCTCCTCGGGCACTGCCACGGGTAACAGCTAGTTATTTTTAAAATTACTCAGTACATGATACTATCTTTTAATATTGCTGTCATGATTCATGATCTGGAAATAAATATTTAAATAATATTTTTGGTGCGTATTTTGTTATGCCGTTTGGTCAACTATTCAAACTATTTGAATTCAATTGGTTAAGCTTTAGTAGCAAGTAAGTAAAAGTAAGTACGTGAATCATAATTGAGTCATGATGCCTCAAGCCTAAAAAGTTTGCACTTGGTAGTAAAATAATTCAATAATGTAAAGTTTTCCGGTCTGTTACCCGTTAATTTATTTTTAGTTTAATGATAAGATAACAAAAGATCAAAATTTCAATTCAATCTTGATGCTGACTACTAAAACCTACGCAAGACGCATCCAAGTATCAATGTTAATGATCAACAATGATCAATTTCACTTTAATTTTTAAAATTATTTCAGTTTCGAAAATGCCTCAATATTGAAAATTTAGATCATAAACGCTACTATTTTTTACAAAACTTTAATTTTTCACGCATTCTTATTTTACATTCATTTTTGTAACTAGTTCAGCTATCTAAAGATGCCCTAAAAAAACTAATCTAAACGTTGTGAATATCTAGTTCAAATTCGCAACGGTTTTGATGTTTCATTCGCTAAAATACTTTGTTCATAGCAATTACTTCGAAGAAGTAATTTTTAAATAATTTAAAGAAATACTCTGTAAAACTGCTTTCACTGCTTTAGATAACTATTTGCAGAGAAAACAGTGATACGGTGCTTAATGGGACAATGCGTGTTTTCTGCCTATTTAAATCATCTATTAAACATTACGTATGTTTGGTTCATTGGTCATTTAATCCCAAACTGAATTCAGTAATCCGTAAATCACAGTAAAACTTCTTTCTTTTTTTGACAATTTGCAGAGGAGATAGCGGAACGATAATCAGGACAACAGTATACCTTTTCTGTAAGACCTTTTTTGAATTTTTCGTCATTAAATCCCATATTCAATTCAATAATATGTAAAACTATGCTCGCTATTTGTCTTTTTATTTTAAGCAAACACTGATATGTGGATCAATTGGACAAACTTTATCACTGTTTAACACAGTTTTCATTGCACTGGATTTATATTTTCAGCGAAAACAGCGATACTTGTTTAACAGGAATTTTGAATAAATATATACAGGATACATATATATACATGATATTATACAGGAAATTTGAATAATTCTACACAATTTTGATTTTTTTATGAAACTATTTCACGTCTTAGGTTACTATTATTATATGAAGAAAAAGAGAGCGATGCGAGTTTTGACGGAACAACGGGCATTATGTTAACTATTACTTTCTCTGTAAAACTGTTTTACTGATTTAAAAGCGAAGTCTGGACAGTACACATTATCTTTATTACTGTTGTTTCTGCATAACTATTGCATTGCATTGGATATCTTATAAACCGAGAAAACAGCAGTGCGTTATCCGTGTTTTTGCTTGCTCTGTATAACTGTTCTCTCAATTTCATCCTTCTATTTGCTGTTAAAACATCAATACGATGCTTAACGAGACAACACATGTTATATGCTCAAAGAATTTATCTGTAAAAATCCTATTTTAGACTTTTTGTCATTAAAGCCCACATTGAATTCAATATTCTGTGAAATTGTGTTCCCTGTAAGATTATTTTTACTTTTCTTGGATTTCTGTTTGTAGAGTGAGATGATTAATGGAACAACGTGCCTTCTCTTTAAGACATCCTATTTTGAAATTTCTGTCATTAAATAGCACATTCAATTCAATAATTTGTAAACCTGTGTTTACTGCTAACATTTTCAATTTGCAGAAAAAGCGATATGATGATTAACTGGGTAATCTTTATTGCTGTTTTCTCTGCATAACTGTTCTCATTGTACTGGATTTCGACAGGTAAAATAGCAATATGGTGCATAACAGAACAACCGGACATTTTGCGGGTTTTATTTTTCTCTGTATGACTGTTTCACTACTTTAATTTTTCTCTTTGGATAGAAAAATATAATACTATGCTTAACATGACGACAATAGTTGTAGCCTTTTCTGCATTTCATTGTTTTAGTCTATTTTTTTTTTTTTTTTTTTTTTTTTTTTTTTTTTTTTTTTTTTTTTTTTTTTTTNAAACAGCAAAACTAGATTAAAGGCAGTTCTAAGTATTATTATTTTCATTTTAAAACATTGTTTGCTACCTTGGATTCCTACAAGGAGAAGAGAAAAAAACAACAATGTTTTATTGAATTTAAATCCTTCATTTTTCTCTAATTAACCATTTCATTGCATCGAATCTAAATTTATTTCAACTCATTATTTTCCCCGCCAAAACAATTTATTATTATTTATTACAATAGTTAAGTTTATATAACAACCTTTCTTTGGCAGTATATGTTACAAACGGTTATTTATTTAAATTTTTTCTTTTGTTTATTTTGCATGCGGATATTTTTTTTCTCGACAGGACCTTTATTTAAAAATATATGTACTTTCATGCTCAGAAAATTATTTTAGTTTTTAAACTGAATAAACATCTTAAATTTTCCTTAAAGAAGTATTGAACTTATTTATAGAAGGCATTTTTAACTTGGCAAGGTTCTTGTGCATTTAAATCATTCAACGATTGTTCTCAATTTTGGATTTTTCTTATAAGACAAAACAATGCAGTCTCAGATCAACTCTTTAAATATTGCGATAAAATCATAAAAACTTTTAAATAAAGCTATGATTTTCAGTCAAAGTTACTTTTTTCGTCATATTCACCACCAGCATAGAGCTGACTGACTAATGATAGATAAAACTTAACATAATAGTCATGAATAACACTGAGAACAATTTTTTTGTTGCTTTTATGCAAATACTTCAATTTTCTTAATTCGACTGTATGGATTTCAAATCTGAAATTAGTTTTTCTTTTAAAGCTACAGTTTAATGCTAAGCAATCATTCACGCAACTTTTTAAAGGAAAATTAAGATAGGTATATAACACAACAGTTTTTATAGTGTGCGGAAAAGTTATGGCAATCAATTCAAATGCATTCTACAAAGAACATGCATTAGTCCAGACGAAAAGTTTTCAAAAATTTTACTTTTGTAAAGTTGCTTACATTCCTTCAATTTTCAAAAATTTTCTTTACTTGAAGCTAATCATATTTTTTTAATTTTTAATAAATATCCCTTTTGTAGAATTTGAATTCTTCTAATTTTCAAAATTTTATCATTTGTGACGCTATTTCTATTCTTTTAAACAATTTCTGCTAATTTTTATTTGCATTTAGGTATAGTTTAAAAAATAAAACTAATTTTTGATCAGAACCACTAAGATAAACTTAAATATGTTACTTTACCGATATCTTTTTAAGACAATCGAACTTACATTTTCAGTAGAATTGGTTCAATTTTGAACCATAATATGGTGTAAATTTGCTGAAACTTTATTGAGTCGTTTCATAAGCCAGGTAAACATGAACCGTAAACCATAGAACATTATCTTTGTTCAAGTTTAACCATTGTATCTTGTAGTAAAGTTCAAGAAGTAAATTAAGATTGCATCACAGTTGATCAAGATTATTTTTCAACGTGCTCCTGAATTTTTCCACTTTTTCGCAAAATTGTGCAAAAATTAAAAAATTATTTCGCATTTTGGAAAATTAAATTAAATTCTTTGCCTGCTGTATACTAAATATTACATTTTGAATTTTAGGAAATTTCTGTTATTTTTGTTTTTTATTGCAAAATCATAAAAAGACAATCCTCTTTAAAATAACTTCCTTAAATATATATCACGGTTTGTAATTGGCTGCTTATTTCAAGTTTCCTCATATGATTCGCTAAGCCGTCATGGAAGACCTTTTCAGAAGATGATTGGTGGACTCAATTTGTCATTTCAAAAGAAAATAGCATTTTCTTCTCACATTGTCTTCTCTTTAGAGCTTATACAATGGATAAGTAAAAACATGGATTTAAAATAAAAACGCAAGGACATTCGATATCTCATATTTGCATGCAAACTCTATTATGAAATAAAGAATCACTCTAACAATTGAGACGACATAAATCTTGCAGCACGTATTAGTTTCTCAATACTCATTTGCAATTATTTCACCTTAACACAAAAGGCAATCAATCACTGATAAAGTTTAACAAATAGGCTACTTTTAACTCTAGTTTTTGATTTAAAAAATTTTAAAAAATAAAGGTAAACGATATTATTATTTTTCATAGTATTAATCGTTTGATAAGCAAACTTCTGCTTTTATTAAAATGTTAATTTTTTGGAAAATATATTTTACTTGAGGAAATAATCAATCCATTTCCACCCTGCAATTTGCTCTGCTTTAAAAAAATTCCATTAATTTAATCATTTTCCTCCGGCAAACTGCTTTGTTTAAAGTAATACCATTCATTTAATCATTTTCTTTCTACAGTTTGCTCCATTTAAACTAATACTATTAATTTAACCATTTTCTTTCTACAGTTTGCTCCATTTAAAGTAATACCATTGATTTAATAATTTTCTTTCTACAGTTTGCTCCATTTAAAGTAATACCATTCATTTAATCATTTTCTTTCTACAGTTTGCTCCATTTAAAGTAATATCATTGATTTAATAATTTTCATCGGACAGTATGACCCGTTTAAATTACCATTGATTAAATCATTTTCGCCAAACAGCTTGCCCTCTTAAAGAAACGCCATTGCCCGTCATAAGTTTGTACAGCTTAAGAAGACGCTTTACCGGAGGAGAAACTTTACATCCCAAATTCTGTTTCACCTCCATAACTAATTTGAAATTTAAAATGCAGAAAACCTTAAGTAAATCTTGAGCCATATAGTTTCAATTGAAATAAAAATTACGATATCAAAAATTAAACAAATTATTCGAAAAGAAATTCCCCTTTACGTAATCCTAAATTTTCCGCTCCTAATTTCTTTTCATTTTCATATTTTAAAAATTTTTTTCAGTATTTGAAGCCTTATGACTTACTCTAGGTTTTTATAATTTTGATAATTTTATAACCGTCGTTGAAAAGCAGACCCAATTCTTAGGTTTACGACTACTAATGCTCAACTCCGTAACCTTGTAATGTCACTTAAATGGTTACTAAAAAGGAGTAAAATAAAAAAGAAATTAATCTAAATTAAAAGGCGATGCAAAGGAAAAAAATATCTACAGTGTTTAAAACCTCTAGTTCGAAACCTAAAATAAGTTAAAATATACTTTTAAAGAATTGAAACTGAATAGAAATTTTAATTTGAAATCCTTATTTGCGTTTTGAGTCAACTTTACCTAGCATAAAAAGCGTTAACTTCAATTTCATTTTGAGTTTGATCTGGCGATCTGGCAACCTCAATGGAATGATGATATCTCTAAAATGTAAATAACACATTTAGAAAATAATTTTGTCAACTCAAATTTTACTCTTTGTTAATTATAGTCATGTTTATTTACTTAGCTGTGGATATAGCATTCTCAAATGATAATTTTTTTATTAAAGAAAGTACGTGCTTATTTAGTGCGTGATTAAGCAAATTTGAGAAGAGCTGAACTTATTAAGCCTCAAAATGTTTTTATACTTTTAATAGGTCTGAGTTTCCAATAGCCTAACCCTTACTGATGTTGATGCAATAGCCAGGTGTAAACTTATCGCCTTGCCACCTAGAAGAATTCTATCCCAGAACTTAATTGCAACCGGGTAACTTAAATTACCATGGCCAGACTGAGCACAGGACACTTTAAAGGAATGAAAAATCCCCTGATGGCCGAAGAAGTTACAATACTTGTCCTCACTGTGCTGAAATCCAACCTTCACCAGGTCTTCTCTTAAATTGTCCTTCTACACGGGCTAAACTCTACACCATAGACCCAAACTCCACAGACTATCAACTGCTCTATTCGCCAAGAAACTCTGACATTGACTGGACTGTTTTGGACGCCTTTAGTACTAAAAATCTTCCACATTAAATGTATAATTATTGCGAAATAAAAGAAAACGATGAAGTACATATGGATGAAGTACAGCTTAAGGGGTCCGAAGAATAAAGTATATATGTTACCGTTAAAGTATGAAATCCGTTATTTTATAGAATACCTAGTTATTCCATGAAATAACTGATCGTGTCCGTTAAAGTGTAAAACTCTCTTGTATTTCATGGTTTAACTAGTTATTTCATAGAATAACGATCTGCAGCCCGTTAAAGTGTAAAATAATCTATATCATATATCTCGTACTGGTCAGGGATTTAAAAAATGTTCGTGTAAAACCCAGTGTGTCAACGAAAAATGTTTTTGCTTTAGAAATAATGTTCTTTGTAATTCCTATTGTCATTTCTGTAATCCTTGTTGTAACAAATGATTTTATGGTACGTTTTCATAAATACCATTTATACTCTGCATAAATTAGATAAATTGCTTCTTTTTCATATTAATTGTCAATCATTAGTTTATTTATAGAATACCTAGTTATTTCATTTCAGATAAATTGTTTATTTTACACTTTAACTGTCTCTCATTAGTTAATTTAGAGAATATCTAGTTATTTCATACAATAACTAGTTAAAGTGTCAAATTAATAACATATTACACACAACTAGGTATTCTATGAAATAACTGCATTATATACTTTAACGGTAACATATATAATTTATTGAGTTGTGTGTGTGTTTCTTTTTATTTTTTTTAAAAAAACTTTTAATTTGTCCTATGCTTATTTAGAATTTGCTATTATTGTAACATTAGCTATTTATCCCCTTTTAAGTCAAGATATTAATATAAGATAACATATATAGTAAAAAATTATAGCTTTCTTTAGAGTTTAAAGCACTTAAACATTGCCTTAAAAAACACATTTAAGACTAGTTTCTGGCATTTTATAATTTAATCTTCAAACATTTCAAAAGCACGATCGTTTGCATAAAAATTTCATGTAGCCACAAGACTTTAAGAAACAGTCCTGGGGGAAATGGAATCAATTCCGTGTTTTGCCTTCCCTCCTCTTTCGCCCCCTCCCTCAAAGTCATATTCCATTCCCTAGCAAAACAACCCCCCAACATACTTAACAAAATTCTAGTATACGGAAAACGCTTGGATATCGGAGCGAATTGACGCTGAGGGGATTTCAAAAACCAATTCGCGGAAATCGTGTGAAAGTTATAAGACCATATCCGATTCCAGGTAAAATTGAAGGAGGGTGGGTGAGAGAGGGAAATAGTACAGTTTTGGGAGTGCGTGGGCGAATAGCCCTTGATCACGAGTTTTATCCGGCCAGAATCTTACGGGTCCGAGGACGTTAATTTTTAAAGAGTGTAGAGGTAGAGAAAAGTGGAGAGGGGGGATTTAGGAGATGAAAACAGAACTGCGTGAAAATAAGATAGATATTCCTTTTGGAATTCGATGCATTATTTAGCAGGATTCCACCCAAGTTTTAGGAAATTGAATTGTTCTATCGACAAATGAATAAATTTGGTGAAGATATTTCTAATACAGTCTAATTTCGATATTACGAACTCGTAGAGAGACGTTAAAAATGTCGTGATATTGAAAATTCGGGAAATTTTGAAAATCAAATATTTTATTCAAATGTCAAAAAAATTTTTTAACAATTCAGTCAAAATAATATCTGTACTGATATTTTAAACTTTGTATAACAAGTATTAACCTCAAAAAGCATTTATTTCAATCAATATTGCCCGATATCTCTAATACAGTCTAATTTCGATATTACGAACTCGTAGGAATAAGCTCAAAATTTCGTGATATTGAAAATTCGAGAAATTTTAAAAATCAAATATTTTATTCAAATGTCAATTTTTTTTTTTTTTTAACAATTCAGTCAAAATAATATCTGTACTGATATTTTAAACTTTGTTTACCAAGTATTAACCTCAAAAAGCATTTATTTCAATCAATATCTTTTCTTTTATATTTAATTGCAATTTTTAAAAAAAATTGGGTTACTGAAGTTCGTGGTATTGAGATTCGTGATATCACAATGCACTATAGTCCGAGCAGCAACGTCTGAAAATATCAATCATTTTAATATTTTTTTCTATTTTTATAATTTGAGTCTAGTGGACTACGCTTCATAATTGAAATGTAATATAAAAACTCAGTAACTGAGAATAACTAAGAACAGTTTATTTAAGTTTAGAAACTTATCGATGCGCTTTTAAGACTTATTTCATAAAAATCGCTTTTACGGCTCAAGTGTCAGGAACATAGGACAAATTCACAATTTTTTATCATTTACAATTATACTGTGTGATAAATGTTTGAAATCTCTGGCATTTAAGATTTTTTAAAATCAATAGTAATAAGTAAAGTATTTTTGCAACAGCCAGCTATTGACCATGGAAGACATAGAGGCTTAACAATTTTGTGACTAACAGCGTGATGGTAGTGAAGTGATCAACATACACCGAAGAGCCATTACATTATGACCACCCTTCAATTAATAACAATGGTCTCGCCCAGTTTTCATGGTTTCTCGCCCAGGAACAATGTTTTCATGGGGCACATTAGGACCCATAATCCTCATAGAACAATCCCTGACGTCTGTAAGCTATTTTAACATAGTTTCAGACCAGGTTCACCCATTCAAGGCAGCAGTTTTTCCTGCGGGAGATGGTGTTTACCAACAGGATAATGCAACATGTCATAAGGGTCGAATCGTCATGGATTGGTTCGAGGAACATTCCAGTGGCTTTCAAGTCATGTCTTGACCCCCAAATTCACCTGACCTTAATCCAATAGAGCATTTGTGGTCCTACTTGGAAAACCAAATTCGTGCTGCCACGCTACCCCCTCGCAATGTGAGGGAATTGCCGGACCAGTTGGTGAGCGCTTGGTACCAGATACCTCAAACTACCTATCAGCAGCTTGTGGAATCAATGCCATGGCGGGTGCTAGCAGTTTTGAGGATTAAAGGTGGTCCTACATGTTATTAGCAGGGTGGTCATAATGTAATGGCTCTTCGGTGTATATATTATATGCAATAATTATGCACTTCAGTTTTCTTCTTAAATATTCTTACCACTGTAATAACTTTTTAATTGGATTTTAGGATCGGAAGTTGGATTAGAATAGCTTAAGTAATTAATTTATGGGAAAAACTATCGGCGATTCACTTGTTATATTTTTTAGACTGTATATATATTTTAAACGCATTTTGTGACAGAAATATTTCATGAAACCATAAGAAGATGCTTAAGTGCTTTAAAAAATACTTTAGTATTAGTAACTATGAGAAAACGTTNTGTCTTGGCCCCCAATCCACCTGACCTTAATCCAATAGAGCATTTGTGGTCCTACTTGGAAAACCGCATTCGTGCTTCCACGCTACCCCCTTGCAATGTGAGGAAATTGCAGGACCAGTTGGTGAGGGCTTGGTACCAGATACCTCAGACTACCTATCAGCACCTTGTGGAATCAATGCCACGTCGGGTGCTAGCAGTTTCGGGGGCTAAAGGTGGTCCTACATGTTATTAGCAGGGTGGTCATAATGTAATGACTCTTCGGTGTATATCTGATGAAGGTTTCAAGCTTCACCACTGAGGATCATGAATACCAACTCCACTGTCGATTATACATTATAAAAAGTTTGGTGCATAGTTGCCACCATTTTTGGTGTTGAGTTACAATGCTTATAGTTACATTTTCTAGTTACCGTTTTACTGTTATATAATTTCATTTATTTATTTATATACCATTCATTTTTTGTTTAATTGTTTACCTACAACAGATTTTTTTCGCAATAGAATCAATATAATGGCTTCGTTTCAAAAATATTTCGTTTAAAAAACAAGCACGATTTAAGTAAAAATCTGAGTATTATTTAATTTACTTTTTTTGGGGGGGGGGAATCTTCGAGTTTATATGCATAAAGGCTGTTTTCTAAGGGCTCTGTTCTCATTTGAAATAATGCCGCTTTTGCAAATAATATGTTAATTTCGTAACTGCTACCAGTTTATGACAGTAATTCATGATTTTTAGGTCCAGTTCAGTCTACATTTAGCCCTCTATTCTTATTCTGAAAATTGTGCAAAACCTCAATATGAAACAAAGTCAGCGTTTGCGATCTAATTTTTAAATATACATTGAAAAGTTACTTCGACCCTATATTATTTGACATCATAAAAATTTTTGAAACTGAAAATCATTCATTAGTTTTGATAACTCTCGTTTTGGTGGAAAAACCTCGCCAAATTAGAGATTTTTAAGGAAATTTCATAACTTTTAAAATATTTAAGTTATTTCTCCTTTCTAAAGTTCAGATATATTACATTAAAATAATTACATTGTTTCAAGTGTAAGACACTTATACCAATTTTCCATTTTCCTTACCGAAAAAGCTTGGAAAAACACTGTTCAGTTGATCTTCAAACCATCATATCAGCAAATTAGGAATCTTTATTATTATTAGTAGTATTATTACCATTATTATTATTATTTTATAACCGTCGTTGAACAGCCAATTTTTGGGTTTACGACTTCTAATGTTCAACTCCTTAGCCTTGTTATTTTGAACCCAATCCAGAAGACAAGGGTACTCCTGGATCAAGTATTGGGAGAAATTTTGCCTTCGTGGAGGACTTTTTTTGACAGAACTAATCCGCATTTGCGTTACATGGAGAGGAAGACCACGAGAACCTCCCACGGTCAGCCTGACGACAAAGGGACTCTAGCCCATGATCCGTCAACCACTGAGGATATTTAACGCCATCACTGCGGTCGGTGCAAGTCGGATGCGGATTCGTATCGACCAGTTATCACTGGGATTCGAAACCGGTTCACCTCATTGAAAGGCGAATGCTCTATCCCCTGAATCATCGCGGCTCCAATCATTATTATTCATTACCATTATTAATATTATTTGATCGAATTTTTTACTGCTTTCAATCTTGAGACGCGTTAGCTCAGGGGACAGAGCGCTCACCTCCCGATGAGGTGGCTCAAGTTCGAATCCCAGCTGCGGCTGTCTAATACGAATTCTGCTCCCGGCTCGCACCAATCACAGTGTTGAATAAATATCCTCAGTGTTAGACGGGTAATGGGTTAGAATCCCCTTGCTGTTGGACTAACCTTGTAAGTTTTTCGTGGTTTATCTCTCCATGTAACGCAAATAGGGGTTAGTTCCATCAAAAGCCCTCCACGAGGGTTAGATTGTCCTAATACTTGATCTAGAACTTCCCTTGCCTTTTGGGTTGAGTTCAAAATTGCAAAGCTACCGAGATGAATATTAACAGTCGTAATCTCAAAACTGGGTAGACTGCTTAACGCCAATTATGAAAATATTTTCAAACTAGAAAATTTTAATGATTTAAAAATTCCGTAGACTTTAAATAATGCGCCATCGGAAGATTGTCAGATTGCAAAACCAAACAGACCTTTTGAGATTCTATTTACTGTGAGTTCTATTTACTTGCACAGCTTATCAGCTGTAAATAAAACTTATTGTTTTTTTGTTTTTTTTTTAAATTTTCTTCGTTTTTTTTTCTTTTCTTTTTTTGTCCTTTTCGTATTTATCTGTTTAGAATATCGCTCGCACAATAAGCTGAAGTAAGCAGCTATAAACTGTTTGACCGGAAGTCGTAAAGGTAAAGATCTCGAGATTTGTTTTTGGTTACATTAATATTGAAGAAACCATTCGTTGGTTGGAAAATGTTATTTGGAACTGCTCCATTACATGAGTGCATTTTGACGTGTGCTATTGATAATGTTCGGAACATAACACCTGTCTCGGTTTCAGGACAACAATACTTTTTTAGCGTTATTTATTGGTTGATTCGCCATTATTTGTTACCGATAATAGTCACAAAACAGCACTTGGATGTGCTTGCTATAAATTAAATACCTTTAGTTTGCTATGGATCAGGAAGTAACGTTTAATATAATCTCAGAAAAGCATTACTCTTTAGCGTTTGGTCGGAAATAAACTTTTGAAACAGTGTTCTTATTTGAATAAATTTTAGAAGTTAATTAAATAAAAAAATTTAATCCAACATCACAAAATAGAGATTTCAATATAAAGACAGCATAATAACAAAATGGCAACAGGATATGAGCTTCCTGCTGTTCATCAAGTAGAAGTATTTTGAAACAATTCAAAAAATTTTGAGAGTATCAATTAAAATATTGAGATTCGAAAAATGTCCTGAAGCGTTGAAAATGTCTACATCTTATGAAATCACATATAAATTGAGGTCAACAGAAAAAAAAATCGAAAAACATTATTTTCATCACTTGAAATAACTTTAGACAACTGAGGTCAACATATGTCATTTAATAATGAAAGTATGTTTCTTGCTTTTTTTACCAAAATAATTTATTAAGCCTCCAACGGAAAAGATATAATCAATGTATAAGTAGAAAATATTATGCCAAAGATGGAGGGGGAAACCGACAAGCACCTACACTACTGTCAGAACGTTTTTTATTGATTTATTTATTCATTTATATATTTATTTACTGATACTTTTCTTTAAAATTTGTTCATATTTTGCACTATTTTTTTTTTCTTTCAAAGATTAAAATTTAAGTACAGAAAAAATAAATGGTCTTAGTATTCTATTTCTCAACTGCTATTCATTTATTAACCAACCTTTAATTTATTAACATAATTTGAAACAATAAATACATCTTCATCCTTAATTTAAGAAACTTGTCTTAAATCATTGTATTATTAAATGAACACTAAAATGATTGGCCATATAAGTACTATATGAATACTTTATGAATAGGGACAGCAGAACAGGGTTGGGCATAGGTGGCTTTAGACCCCCCCCCCCATTTTATAAACGAAAAAGATTAAAATTTTTCACTTAATATTAGGGTAATTAAATTGCATAATATTATAATATTGTAAAAAAGAATTCAGGATTGTTCCTTGAAAACAATGAGCAGCTAATGGTCCCAATTTATGCCAGTGTCGTTTCAACTTGAAACATTTTAAGAATTCAGAAATCTAGTTATTAAAAGTCAATATATATTCAGTCAGTTCTATAAATCAGCCCGGGACCTTTCTGGAAAATTTAGAAACTTTCTTTAAAAAAAATCTATATCATTTTTGGAATAAATTATGGACTTTGAATTGTGCCCATTGCGCTTACTTGATTCAGTGGTGCCACCTAGCGTGAGAGACGGATAGTACTAGAACTTGTCCCCGAGTGAATCGGATGGTGATGAGCAAAAACCGAGGTGTTGCCATCCGTGTCTACCTAAATTATTTGTTTGCATCCATTTTTACTAATTGAGAAGAAACTACGCGTGTATGTATGGAATGGAGGAAAGTTGTAGTGCCTACTTGGGATTCGAACCCCCAAACTTTCCTTGTCATTAAAAAGACAGCTAAATTCCTTCGGCTAATATATATACCCAGCTTCAAAGAACTAAGTAGTTTCCTTAGATTTCTCCGAAGAATTTTGAAAGTAATTTGCAAATGAAAATATCTTGACAGTTTTATCATTAATTTTTGAAAGTAACATTAAATTCAAACACTTAAAATGTCTATTTTAAATACATAGAAATGTTGCCACACATCAAAAGATTATCTCCGAACTCAGGAAGCTTATGCAAAATAAACTTGCTTTAACAGGATTGTGGTGGAAACCCTTTAAAAATCCAGATCATTGCTGAAAATAGCGTTTGACGTTGAGAAATTTTCTTACAG
Organism: Parasteatoda tepidariorum; assembly: GCF_043381705.1. Lineage (NCBI taxonomy): Eukaryota > Metazoa > Arthropoda > Arachnida > Araneae > Theridiidae > Parasteatoda > Parasteatoda tepidariorum. The sequence continues at coordinate 19,892,928 of NC_092211.1, forward strand.
AGACTGAAAATCGAAGATCTCTGAAAAATTATTTAAATTATTACTACTTAATTTTATTGGTGTAAAATGAAAAAAAAAAATCAGAAATATATGTATTTCTGAGTTTAATACTACATTCGTAAAATCGTATTCCAACTTAGGAAGAGGGAGGGATTCCAGGGGAGAGGGATTCCAACTTATGAAATCAATTTAGATGACGCTGAAAATTTCCTTTAACGTTAATTGGATAAAAATAAAGATAGTTATCAAAATCTTAAAACTAATAACTGTTTGCCATTTAAACATCTCTTGAAAACTGTTGATTACAGACATAATTTCTGACCTAAATTTGCAAGAAAAATTAATAAAGAATCTATAATACTGCCCGATTTATATCTCAAATTCTGAGTAGGTAACGGCCTTATATTTTACATGTATCGAAAGATTGTACCAAATAGAGAAAACATCCATTATCAGAAATGAAAAGGATTAAAAGCAGATTTAGAATCTTTCCTCTCGAGCCGCGATGGCTCAGGGATAGAGGTTCGCCTTCCAGTGAGACGAACCGGGTTCGAATCCCAGTCGGTACGAATTCCGCATCCGGCCTGCACCGACCACGGTGCCAGCCTGAAATATCCGCAGTGGTAGATGGATCATGGGTTAGAGTCCCCTTGCCGTCAGGTTAACCGTGGGAGGTTCTCGTGGTCTTCCTCTCCATGTAACGTAAATACTGGTTATCTCCATCAAAAAGTCCTTCACGAAGGCAAATTTCTCCCAATACTCGATCTAGGAGTTCCCTTGTCTTCTGGATTGGGTTCAAAATTGCAAGGCTACGGAGTTGAACATTAGTAGTCGTAAACTCATAAAATTTGGTCGGCTGTTCAATGACGGTTATAAAATATAAAATAAAATCTTTCCTCTCCGTCTCTACCCCTATGACAGTTGAGTTCGATCGGGAGAGAAAGGGTCACTTTACTTATTATAGAATAATTTAAACTTGTTATGGAAGTGAAACAAAATTTGCAATGAAATGTTTCTCCAGTGGTAGAGCGTTCTCCTAATTTGTGAAGTTTAAAGCCCACACGCAAAGAATCAGCCACAGAATAGATAAAGCAAACAGATGTCTTATCTACCATTGCAATCTCAACATGCATCTACCTACCAGTTGATTTGAAAGGAAATTCAAAAGTGATTCCTGACAAATAGCAAACGCTTACCATACAAAAAATAGCCAATTAGCCAAAATAGTAAATTTGTTTTATAGCCAATTTGAAAAATAAAATAGGTTTTGATGATTTAAGTCCTAATTTTTCTCTTCCTTGGCTCCAAAGAGTGATGAAGCGTTTTAAACGAACAGTAAACTGTCGTTTAATTATTTTAATCGAATCTTCGCTTTCTTTAAAGAGTTTGGAAAAGAGTTTTTTACTAAAAATATAAAGTTTTTTTGATGATTTAATAATTTTTCTTCTTCTCCACTTTAACAGTTTCTAAACGTTTTCGTTGTAAAATAATCTGACTTTTAATGGCTTTTGTCCCTTCTTTGCTTTCTCCTTCCTTAACAGAGCTTGGAAACGTTTTTTTTTATCTAAAAAGTAGTATATTTTTCTGGTGCTTTAGGTCCCTTCTTTGCTCTTTCCTATCCCTTCACATAGTTTGAAAACATTACTTTTAGTCATGAAAAATTATCTTGAAACCTCTAGCTACTGTAAGTTTTTGCATATTCAATTCTTAAAATTATAATATTAACGAAAGAATTTCCGAACTTTATTTTTAACAGGGTGAGGTAGGTTACTATTAAATTGCTTTTGCTTTCAAGGAAAGAGAAGTTATATGGTGAAATACAAAATTCCGTTCCTCATCAAAAAATTCCCTTATTTACCTAAAAAAAAAAAAAAAAAAAAAAAAAAAAAAAAAAAAAAAAAAAAAAAAAAANAAAAAAAAAAAAAAGATCATACATGAGCATAAAGGATTTTTATTTTTTTCGCCAAAGGAGAGAAGAGATCCAAAACTTCCCAAAATATGCTTTTGTAACATATGAAATATCCCTAATGAATGGTTAGATATTTAGTAAAAATTACCAGTATTTAGGGAAAAAAAATTTTTTTAATTTCTTTAAAATTTGAGAAATATTTAGTTACGTTAATTTAAAATTGTAAGGAATAGTTACATTTATAAACATTTTATTTCTATAAAATTTTAAGGAATTAAAAAAATATACTCTATATACAAAACGTTAAACAGAAACTTGAAAAAGGAATGGAAATAATAGCATAAACTCATTCTAAAAGCTAAATAATTTTAAAAACGTTATTAATTATTCTAAAAAGTACAACTTGTCCTTTCAAAGCGAAAGATAAAAATAACACAATCTCCATTTTATCCAAATCGATCCAACAATATTTTTTAAAAACAATAAGCTCTCACGCGTGTAATTATATTTCCATCAGTTAAAAAAAGAATACACAAATTCAAGAAATTCTGCGGCATTATCAGATTTTATTCCATTGATAAAACCAAACTCTGAAAATGTAAATAAAATCGCAAAAGAATAAACAAATCCCTTTAAAGCTGGATCACAAAATGCTGCTCCTCATCCCAGAAGCAGCCGTTTCATTCCGAAAACTCCGCTTACCCATACACCTTCCCATCTCCCCACTCCGTAAAAGATCCCGTTTATTTACCATGAGTTGCGTCACACAATCATTTTATTGGCTGTCAAGAAAACTCCGCCTTTAAAGTCCGTTAGCCAATGAAAGACAAAAAAGTTCTGCGCAGTAGGCGGAGTTTCGGTGACAAAGTTGGCAGCTCTCGTTTATCAAGTTGGGGAGCGCACAGCGATGTTGCTGGTACTTTTGTTTCTGGTGGTGTTCTTTTTTTCTTGGTTTTATTATTTAGTTTTTGTTCTTTTTTTTTTTTTTTTTTTTTTTTTTTTTTTTTTTTTTTTTTTTTTTTTTTTTTTTTNTTTTTTCTTTTTTTTTTTGTTCTATCTTGTTCGGTCTAACGCCTGAGGGAAAAGTCTGTAGAAGTCGAAGCTTTTCGTTTTGATGTGTGTTTGGGGAGGAATTTCTGGCGATTTTTATTTCGCCTTTGTGGAGAATAAAGGCGAGGTATTTAACACTACAGCTTTCAAGAAATTGGATTAATACTCATATTTGAAATGGAATTCTGCTCATTTTCTTTCAGAAAAATCTTTCGTCCTATTACCGATCTAATGCTAATGGAGGGATATATAATGTAAAATCATTAATAAATAATAAAATAAAAATTTTAAAAACGACGAACTAAGACTAAAAACTGGGAAATAGATTATTTCTGCCACATTTAATGATTTTCAGTGCTGATATAAAATAATTACAAAAGTGATACGCTGAACATTTTACGTTTCAAAAAAAAAAAATAAATAAAAAAATTAAATAACTAAATAAAAAATTCTCCTGTTTAGATAGTTTAAATAATGTCGTTTTTAAAATTCTAAATTATTAATTTTTAATTTTGTGTCAGTTCGTTTGTGTACCTAAGAAAAAGGCCAAAATTTCGATTGATGACAGTTTTCGCTCAGACCATTTAAGAACAATTTTAATTTTTTTTACACGTGGACCCAAAGCTCAGTCGACATTTTGGTACTCTAGCCAATCAGAAAAAGTTGATTGTGGATAAATTATTTTTTACGATAAATTATTTTTTACGATAAATTTTTTCTGCTTGTAACAGTAAAAAAAGGATTTTAATTTCTGCATTGTCCTCAGGCACAGAGCTTCAAATGAGATTTGAGCACTCTATTTTAACCAAAGTTAACCAAGATTTTGATTAAAGATAAATTCTGTTGATATATTCTGTCTGTAAGAAACGATTAAAACTTCTACAAACATAGAGTTAAAGATGAGATTTGAGTACTCTAGTTAGTAGAAAAATGGGCTTAATTTTAATTGAAGATAAAAATTCTATTTAAAGGTAAATTCTGCTTGTAGAAATCAAAAAACTATTAAAACTCATGTTATCATTAGGCATAGAGTGCAAGATGATATTTGAGTACTCTAGTTAGAAGAAAAGTGGCCGTAATTTTGATTAAATATAAATTATATTTAATAGTAAATTCTGCTTGTAGCTGTAAAAAAGATCGATTTAGACTTGTATAGTTAGCAGAGCGAAAACTCAAGATGAGATTTGAGCACTCTAGTTACTCAGAACGTTATAGAAATTTCTATTAAACATAGATTCTTCTTGAAGCGGTCAAAAAGCGATTGATATTTGCATTGTCACCATAGACGCAAAGATAAGATTGAGATTTGAGCTCTCTAGTTAATCGGAAAAAAGTCGGAAATTTTGTTTACTATAGATTAATTTTATTTGGCGAGATTTAATTCCAGTTATTGAAAAGGTTATTAATAATTAAATTTGCAGCATTGATGGTTTTGTGATGCAAAATCTTACAAACAATATTTATTGATCATTATTTTGTCATATGAGTAAACAAATGTATAATATTTTACTAAATTTTAGAAAACAACTTTAAAGTTTAATGGAACGATGAAAAACTGTTAACGAAACATCTTTTTTCATTAAAATTTTTTTTATATATAAAACGTCTTCTTATTTGAAAGCCAAATAACAGATTGTGTCACTATTTCACATTAACATACTTCTGATTATAAACATGTTCGCATTTGTTCTGAGCTGATTCATTAAGTGCTGAATATAAAATTTTTTGGCTGTTTTTGAAACAAAGTTGCGTTCGGTATCACAAACAAACATTAATTGATAGAGCAATAAATTTTCAATTTTTATAACTGAGTTCAGTTAATTTTTGGTCCATCTTTAGCCAGTGCAAGATATGCAAATTACGAGAAAAGTGCAAAACGGCAACGCTTCTTAGTGACAATTTTTTAATATTTGAATCATTCATTCCTGTACTGCCTGCAAGAAATTGGAAAAGATTTATTAATTTTAATAATTTGCATCGGAGTGAAAAAAAAAAATCCCGCCAAATTAGTGATATTTTAAAAACCTAGATTTTTTTTTAAATATATTAAAATAAATATATATATATTTAAAATATATTTTAAAATATTATTTAATATTATTAAAATATATAAATTATATTAAACAGCTCTCAAAAGAGGTTTCTTTTCTTCCCTTTTCAATTTCACTTTCCCTTAATAGAATATTACAATTGATCGTTAGTAATTTAAATACTGTAAAGAATATTATTTCAAGCTATTTTCATCGGAGTAAAAAAAATCCCGCCAAATTGGCGATATTTTAAAAACCCAGATTTTTTTTAAAAAATATATTAAAATAAATATATTTTAAAAATATATTTTGAAATATTATTTAATATTAGTAAAATATATGAATTATATTAAACGACACTCAAAGGAGATTTCTTTTCTTCCTTTTTCAATTTCACTTTTCTTTAATAGAATATTACAATTGATCGTTTGTAATTTAAAATACTGTAAAGAATATTATTTCAAGCTATTTTCATCAGAATAAAAAAAATCCCTCCAAACTGGCGATATTTTAAAAACCTAGATTTTTTTTTAAAAATACATTAGAATAAATAATTTTTAAAAGTAATATTTAAAAAATATAATTTAAAATATTATTTAATATCAGTAAAATATATGAATTATATTAAACAACTCTCATAAGAGATTTCTTTTCTTCCTTTTTCAATTTCACTTTCCCTTAATAGAATATTATAATTGATCGTTAGTAATTCAAATACTGTAAAGAATATTATTTCAAGCTATTTCGAGCATTATTACCAATTCCAGGGAGAGGGTGTTAGAGATTATAAACCCTGGCTGATGAACTGGAAAAACAAAATTGTTAACCACACCGGAAATAAGGGAGAGATTATCTTTCCAGGAAGTGACTGAGTTTTGATAAGGATCCCCAACTAAAGTGTTAATAGCTTTTACAGTATCCGTTGTCACTTGCGCACCATTTCTCTATTTTTTTCTTCCCAGATAGAATCTTCTCTAATGACACTAGTCAGTTGGATAAAAATATCATTTTGTGCTCGAATTGATGTCGTGTAGGAGATATGCTTGAATTTCTGAAGAACTTAATAAGTTATAGAAACAACTCTTGACACAAATGTAATAAACATGAAGATGTTTTTAAAACTCTCTTTCAAAGGAAAATCGAATTTAAAAAAAAGTGCTTTTAGATTGAAGCAAAACTTTAATTTTAAGTTACAAAAGCTATCTTTATGAACGAAAAAAAATTTATTTGCTGGTGCTTAAATTGGAATAAAGATTTAAATGTTATTAAAATTATTAAACTTTATTAAAAAGTGGTATTTCTTAATGCATAAAATATAGTGTGAACATGTCATAATAGAGTGTTAAATTGAGCCCTATTTCCACCTAAGTTGAATCACAGTAATGAGTAAAAAAGTACGAAAAGTCAAGTTTAAATAATATAGTACTATAATATAGTGCAGCATCATATTAAGGTTTCTGTAAGTTTGAGCAAATTTTTTATTTAATCACACTCCAAAATTTCTGATAAAGTAGAGTGCTATATAACGTTGACGTTCCAAAATTTCTAACAATGTAAAATTCTGGGTAGCGTTGACGCTTTTTAACATTTTTTAATTCTGGGTATTGTTAACTCTCCAGAGTTTCTAATAATGTAGAATTTTGAATATCGTTACCTTCTCAAAATTTCTAACAGTGCAGAATACTGCGTATCGTTAACGCTTGTTGGAAATTTTAACGTGTAACGTTAAAATTTCCAACAATGTCCGAGTTCTAAGTATCATGATCATAAAGTTTTTTAAAATTATTGTTACCCATATCATAATAATAATAATTTTAAATCTATTATTAAAGGTTTGGCATTTTTTTTTTTCAAATTTCAAGTTTTATTTATTTTTTTAAAAAATTATCTCACTATTTTTATTGATCCCTGAAATTTATTTGCTAAAAAATAAAATAATGAAATATTTCACTAAAAAATTTGAAAAAAATAAATATATATATATTTTGATACAATAGAGCTTTTTAGTTTGCGAGATCGAAAATTTAATTTCATTTACTATTCTAAAAGATTGTAAATTTTGATTTGGAGTTACTGATAATTCTTTTTTTGACGTTTATGTATCCGTAGCCTTATATTTTTTTGTTATTTATTCATTGTTTATTCAAATATCTCTTTGAACTAAAATCATCGACTTCATGTGTATAACTCGAGAACCAAGATTCCACCGAATCATTCCAAGATAATTTTGAAATTGGTTTTACTGCCATCTACCGGAAGGAAATGTAAAAAATATCTATCTTTTTCAATCATTCGAAAACTTAGTAATTTACTTTTTACTAAAATGAGTAATAAAAGTTTAGTTTAAATTATTAAATGAAGCTACAACTTAATCTATCTCTTTCAAGTAATAAGCCTTATACATTACACTTGGAGTAATGTATACGTACATTTAATTATGTAATACAATGGACTTTAAATTTAGATGCGAAAGAATTATTTTTGTACTTATTTTCTATGTTTTTGGGATGATGCAAAAACAACCATAGCCAGAGGGTCATGAGTGGTGGGTACCATCTCAATAATATTTCAAAACTTTCGGAAATTTTCCATCGTCATTTCTTTCCTTTTTTTTTTTTTAAAGAACAAAAATTCTAGAATGCTATTTTTTATTTTAGTAATAANGATGCAAAAACAACCATAGCCAGAGGGTCATGGGTGGTGGGTACCATCTCAATAATATTTCACAACTTTCGGAAATTTTCCATCGTCATTTCTTTCCTTTTTTTTTTTTTAAAGAACAAAAATTCTAGAATGCTATTTTTTATTTTAGTAATAATAAGAATAATAAAATTCGCAATTAGAATTTCAGAATTTTCGCTTTTAATGAAATAAATATGTAGAACGAATTTTTTTTAAAGGAAAAATTGTAGCGAAATTTTAAATTTCACTTAAGTGTTGTCTTAAAAACCAATCAATGATTTTTTTTAGACGTTTTACAATCAAAATAGGAAAATTTTAATGGAACGGAAATTAAGAACTAATTAGTTATGTTAAAGTTGTAGTCAACAGTTATTTAGTGTAGTTTATAATGAATGCATTAAAAATAACTTTAAAATTTTTTCATATCACTTTCTCTTTCTAGCAAAAGTTTTTTAATGACGTAGTATTATATAGTGCAAGAATTACAGGCATGACAAACTTCGATTTCAAAACTTGTTTTCTGATTTATATAAAATTTAAATTTGTGTGTGTGAGTGAGGAGAATTGTTAAACTCCTATGTTTGATGAATATATTTTGTGCCTATGATTGATTGAATTAATTGCTCCAATAAGTTTCATTTGACCGAAATATCTGTTTTTATTACTAACTAGCCAGAATACCTATTCTTCAAAGGGGTTTTAAAAAAAATCAATTAATCAGTAATGAACAATACTACGAAAGCATGCACGAAACTGAAAGGCATATACTGACACAATTGAAGAGCTTAGTGGAAGAACCAGGTAAGTAACTTTTTTAGGGGTATTTAGGAATCAGGGAAAATAACAGAGATGCTGTTATTTCTACTGCCACCCGAAATATCAGCTAGTCTACTTGGTGAAACCAAGAAAATTTAAGGCTGAGGCTACATTTCTTGTTTTCAGGGGAATCATATATGGCCAAGAATACGACTTTAGCCACACACATACGTCACAGCTCGTTTATAGAGCATTTATTCATTCCATCACATCTGTTCATTCATCCACACATCGTAATTTTGATCAGAACCAGAGAACGATCAATCTTCAATTCAGTACCCCCAGAGGAATTGATTTGTTATGGGAACATGGAGGACTTTGTGACCCAACATATTTAGCATGAACCAGTCGCTTTTTACTTCACGGGGAGTCTTTGGCTGCAGGTGATCAAACTTGTGACCTCTTGGACAGGGGCTCAACACCCTACGAACCAATAAATGTGGAAATAAAACAACTTTTGAGAATTCAACACAGGATTTGGCGAAGAAGCATTTATAGATTTTATAGAGAGTCTATGAATGTTTTTACAATTAAACTAACTTTTAAAATGATAAGAGGGTTGAAAACCATAAAATAAACGCTGAGCCAAAAGCATTAAGTAGCTGAAAATTGTTATAAAATGTGAAAGAATACAGTAATTTTTTTTATTATTTTCTAACTTTTATTATTTTTTTATTTAAAATTCCAAACTTAAGAATTAAAACCAAATTATAAATACACATAATGATGCATACACTCTTTCAATACCCCTAAATGAAAGTTGAAATCAAAACAAGCTTGCAATTACATTTTTTTTAACCCACTGACGGTTCTGCACGCAAAAAATAATATTTTAACCTGCAGTCTTCTCCTCAGTTTTTCCATAATATTAGATAGAAGAAACATGTATTAGGGAGAAACATTCTCCCAATTTTACCCATCTGCTGACCCACCAGCGAGTTAAAAGGTTTTAAGCGTTTTCAGAAAAGAAATTATATAAATCAACATTTTCCAAAAATTAATTAAAAACAAAGACATTTAAATTTATTGAAAATTAGATTTGTCCCTGTTGCATTGTACAGGGTTAGCACAAATAAATGTCTAGAATTTACACATTTATATTTTCCAAACAATTATACGTATTGCAATAAATGATAAACGAAATTAAAGAAAAATATGACAAGTTTTTCTTTTCTTTTTGGTTGTCAAAGGGAAAGTTTATGCGTGACTCTTCTTTTCCAATGACAAACAGTTAACATGTAATTAAGTTCGCTCCGCACATGTTGAAATGTCGCACTCAAAACATGTGTAACGAACTCTCCATTTATCATTGGTTCCTTAAACTCTGTTCATAAAAAGAAATTATTTGGCATAAGATCCGAGAATTTTGATAACCATGCAATTAAAGTTCAATCGTTTTAATCCGCACTCCTAATGATATTCAGGCATTAATTAGTTTACCAGCACTAACTAAAAGAGTTCTTGAAGATTCATACAGTTGTAACCTCGTGGTTCAACTTGAATTAAACAATATATTTATAGCAATCTATTAACAAGTACTAACACGAGCATTGAATAAGTTCTTCAAGATTTAGACTTCTGTAATCTCGTGTCTCAGTTTGAACAGGTTACAAGAGTCCGTTATTTAACTAGCACTAACTAGGACATTGAATGGTTTATGAATATTCACACTATTGCAATCTCGTAACTAAACATGAACTTGTATCAATTGAACCGTATATTAACAAGCACTAAATAGGACATTGAATGGTTTCTGAAGATTCTCACTGTTGCACTCTTGTAAATCAACACGAACAGTATACCCGCATCAATTGAGCTATGTATTAGCTAGGCCATCAAATGGGTTCTTAAGATTCTCAATGTTGCACTCCAGTAAATCAACACGAACAGTAAACTCGCATCAATTGAACTATATATTAACTGGAATTAACTGGGACTTATTGAATGGTTTCTGAATATTCTCACCGTTGCAATCTTGTAAATCAGCACTAACAGTATACTCGTCTCTATTGAACTGTATATTAACTAACACTAAATAGGACATAGAATGGTTTCTGAAGATACTCACTGTCGCTATCTTTTAAATCAGCACGAACAGTACACTCGTATCAATTGAATTACATATTAACCAGAACTAGGGTATTGAATGGTTTCTGAAGATTCACACTGTTACAATCTCGTAACTCAACACGAATACTCGTATCGTTTGAACTGTATATTAACTAGAACTAAATAGGACATTTTGAATGGTTTCTGAATATTCTCACTATTCCAGTCTTGTAAATCAACACGAACAGTATACTCGTCTCTATTGAACTGTATATTAACTAACACTAAATAGGACATAGAATGGTTTCTGAAGATTCTCACTGTCGCTATCTTTTAAATCAACACGAACAGTGCACTCGTATCAATTGAATTATATATTAAACAGAACTAGGGTATTGAATGGTTTCTGAAGATTCACACTGCTTCAATCTCGTAACTCAACATGAATAGTATACTCGTATCAATTGAACTAGCACTAAATGGGACATTGAATGATTTCTGAAGATAATCACTGTCGCAATCTTTTAAATGAACACGAACTGTATACTCGCATAAATTGAACTATGTATTGACTAGGCCATCAATTGGGTTCTAAAGATTCTCACTGTTGCTCTCTAGTAAATCAACACGAACAGTACACTCGTATCAATTGAATTACATATTAACCAGAACTAGGGTATTGAATGGTTTCTGACGATTCACACTGTTTCAATCTCATAACTCAACACGAACATTATACTCGTATCGATTGAACTGTATATTAACTAGAACTAAATAGGACATATTGAATGGCTTCTGAATACTCTCACTGTTGCAATCTTGTAAATCAATACGAACAGTATACTCGTCTCTATTGAACTGTATATTAACTAACACTAAATAGGACACAGAATGGTTTCTGAAGACTCTCACTGTCGCTATCTTTTAAATCAACACGAACAGTACACTCGTATCAATTGAACTATATAATAACTAGAACTAACTAGGGCATTGAATGGTTTCTGAAGATTCACACTGTTTCAGTCTCGGAACTCAACATGAATAGTATACTCGTATCAATTGAACTAGCACTAAATAGGACATTGAATGGTTTCTGAAGATTATCTCTGTCGCAATCTTTTAAATGAACACAAACACTATACTCGTATCAATTGAACTATATCGTTTACTTTACGTTCCCAAGTAGCACAGGGATATTGTAACAGCTTTAGTCTACATCGACCGCCATTGTCAATATTGCCGAAAATCGACATAGTGTATACGATATTGTACGATTCCCGTCGATTTCACATTAAAAGTCTGTTTGTAAAAATTTTCATTTTAAATTTTATTGTGTTCTTAAATCAAAATTAATCATTTAAAAGACAAAAAATGACGTCAAATTGTTATAATTCCAAAAAATAAATTTAAAATATAAATTTAGAGATATTCGAAATGCTGAGAGATATCGATCGACGTTCCCCAACGTTTTTACAATATCGAACAATATTGTTTCGCGATATTGAATATACGTTATAAAAGGGGTCCATTTTTATATAGTTCAATGTTTCGCTACGATATTGTACAATGTTCAAAGCTAAGTTTTTACGATATCGTTTTTGTGAATTGTGCTACTTGGATTCAACGTTACTTTTCAACCAACGTTTTTACAATATCGAACAATATTGTTTTGCGATATTGAATATACGTTATAAAAGGGGTCCATTTTTATATAGTTCAGTGTTTCGCTACGATATTGTACAATGTTCAAAGCTAAGTTTTTACGATATCGTTTTTGTGAATTGTGCTACTTGGGTTTAACGTTACTTTTCGTTTACGTTCCATTTACTTTATGCTTAATGTTTTTACAAACAAATTATTAAAACGTCTATCAAATCAAAGCTGACATTTGGAGTTGACCCCCGTGATGGAAAAACATCTCCGCATCCCAACCCAGAGCAGCATCTTTAGTTGTGGATGACTAACTTTTGGCTCTCCAAAACTATCGAGTCTCCTCTCGCTCTTCCCTTTTTAACTTTATGGTTTTGGAAGAGAAAAAAAAAATCTTCTCTCCGCTTAATAAACTCCGGTGTACTCACCCCCTTGTTCTTATATTTAACAGGCAAAAAAACAGCCAGCTGTTCTCAAGAAGATAACGCTCTTTCTTTCTCTGGCTGTTCCTTAAGTGCTTCGCGCCATAGATTCCGATCTTTTCCAATTTTTTTTAGTTCTTTTTTCCCTCCTCAGTCTGTTATGGTGTACTTTCTTGGCGACAAAACAACGGCATCTTTTCTCTGAAATTTTGGCTCGTTAGAACGTTTCCCTCGTTGCATCAACTAGGTTGACTGAGATCTAAAGAGCTGATTCTCGCCATAAGAGAGGGAAGGTAATTTCTGGATTTAAACACTCATTACCTTATCTACTGGAAAGACGCTTTTTCTTTCTAAGAAACTATTGTGGAACAATTTCGAAAAATTAAAGTTTAACGAGCTTGTTTCCGTTTCTTGTTTGATGTGGGTTGTTTAAATGCTAAATTTATCATGCTCTTGCTTTTTAAAATTGTCTTTTGATTTGTTGGAGTACCCTTTTAGGAGAACAAATTTTGAATTAATTAGTTTGGTATTTTTAAATTTTGATTTATTTATTAGGATTAAATTAAGTAAAAAAAAACTAAATGGTGATATTAATACATTGAAATTTTTTTTTTTATTGAAGTAGTAGATGGTTAAAATTTGTTAGAGGGATATTTTTTTACCTTGCGTAACTTAATAATTAATTATCCTTTCATTTTTTAATTTTATCAGCTCTATTCGTCGATAATGAATTTAAGGAATTACCTTTAACGTTACTTTCTAATCAACCAAAACATAATAATCATTATGTTTTGGTCTATTTTCTGCATTCATTAGACATAAAATTATTTGTTAAATAACTTGCGGCTAATATCCCTGGCACCAATCACGGCAAAAACGGTCAAAAACGTAATTATTATTTTTATTAATTTTGCTACAAACTATAAAATTATAGTTTAATCGCTTAATGTGTAATCGATCTGAGCATACATTTAAAGATCGTTCATGTTAAATTTCAATAATCAATAATAATTATCAACGTGGCGTTGAAAAGAAATGGAACAATCTACTCCCATAGGGAGTCAGCTAAGAAATGACTAGTCAAACGGACATTATCCGTATGAGTGTCACGTGATCTAGGTTTTAATGTTAGCGAAATGAACGTCATATTAATAAATCCCATTGCTAATTTAAAGCAATAAAAATATTTACACTGTTGATTAAATAAGTAAAAAAGGGAATGGCATCAATAACATTCATCTTCATACAAACAACAACTTTATATTTTTTAGCTGTCAATATTTAAGAAAAATTTTAATCTTGTAAAACAGAGAATCGTTATTAATTTATTTCAAATTTTGACTTGAATTAATTTATATTATGTTCACTAAATCAAAATCTGACACACTTAAAGAAATTTCTAGCCTCGAAAGACTTGTGTCAGCGGAAAATAGACCAAATTTAATTTTGAACAGCCCATATAATGCTCTCGAAGAAAATACCTCACCGCTGGATTCATCTTCCAAAACCTACGAAGAGTGCTTAAAATCAAACGATAATTATATTGACAACGATATTTTCGGTAACAGTTCATCCAGAACATACGTAAAGTTACCACAGATTCCAGAATTTTTAAAAATTAAATTACCCTATGATGATCCCAACAATACATCCTGGATAATTCAAAGCCTTAAATCAATCAGTAAGACCAGTGCTCAAGAAAATAGATCCATAGAAGTACTCCACGAAATTGAAAACATATTGACTACTCAGTTTTACTACTGTCTTAATCAGAACCATATATTGAAGAGGGAATTAGCATGTGCAAGAGCTGTGGTAAAAAAGGAAATTTTCTGCAACTCAGTGAATTTTGCAGAGCTTTACAAGAAGGCAGTTGATGGCAAATGGAAAGGTAGAGAAGAATTAATTCTCCATTTGAAGGAGAAGATTCATGGATTAACCCACTTAGTTGAGAAAAGAGAGAAGGATTTGGATATACAATGGCCAAAAGGCAAAAGAATCTCCTTTTTGGAGTTGACTGGAAACCCAATGGAAACTTTACATACCGAATCAGTGAATTCTTTTTCATATTTAGAAGAAGAGAAAGAAAAGCAATTGAAAGTACAACAGCACTTGAGAGAGAAGCTTGGATACTTCAGTAAAGCGTAGGTACATCAATTATTTTAAATTCCGTATGCATACTAGTACTAAGTCTTCAACCATATCATACAATGTTATAGATATGATGTCAATGTTATCATTTATGATGTCAATATTATTATCATTTGCTAAGTTTTCATGGTATGTGGCATTTTCTTTTGATGTTAATCCTATTTCTCTCCCCTCTTCATGCATTGCAAGGAGCTGAGATTTAGTTATATGTTAGTATACTACGTTTCCTTTGCATACTTTCATTAGTCTTCTTATGATATTGTTTTTTTGTTTTTTTCTTTTCCTTAATTTGGAGCAAAACAATTGTGATACATTTTAGTTTATTCTATTTGTGGTCTTGAACAGTAGACTCCTTCTTGAGTTTGCGACTCTTAATATTGTCCTCCTTTGTAGTTTTGTAATTTTAATACATTCCACCTTGTTTGTGGTTAGTGATGTTTTGATTATAAAACAACTCTTAGAAATTGGTGAAGGGAGAAAATTCTTCGGAACATTTTCGTGTTACTGTAGCAGTGTTGGTTGTTAAAAAAAGAAAAAGAATTTTCCTGAGATCTAAAACAATGGCAATTACAAGATATTAAAAAGAAAATGGTGATAAACCTTTCCGCTTCAAAGACTTATCATGATAGTAAACTTGTTATGAGATTGCAAACATGAATTTGTCACAAGTTTGTTTTTCTTGCAAAGTTTGTTTGCTGAAAAACCTTACATTGTCACTGATTATTCTTAACTTCCTTTCGAAATAGCAGAAATCAATGCTAGATTTTAAACCTCTTCGCAAATGTGACGTTTTAACATAAAAACTGTTTCTCAGTTTTATTTTCATACAGGGATTTTACAAGTTTCTGAAATTTCATCTAGAGGGCAACACAATACGAATTAACATCTAATTACCTACATGGAAATCGGAGTGTTTTTCACCAAAACGAGTCAGTCTGATTGATTCGGGAAAAAAATATTGTTATGCAAGTGAATGAATGAACAGATATAGTAACAAAAAACATTCGGAATATGAGCAGAATAGTTTCAACACTCTTGAATTTTAAACGAATTTGTCAATCATTAATACAGTAAACCAGGAAAGAGCATTGGAATACCTAAAATTATAATAATAATAAACCATAAGACTCTGGTATTGACCATTCCCGTTTTACCCACATGTATGTACAGAAAAAAGAACCTATACAATCTTGAGAGTCATCACCATTCATCAGCCATATTTGTACTGGCTGTAGAGGATTCAGATATTTGAGTAAAAAAAAACATTTCGACAGGTTTTATCCTGCTTTTCAATTTTCGCTTGATGGCCCCATAAATCGCAGTCTTATATAGGATTATAAGATATCTAAACTATAGGATTATATTCCATACTTTAAGAAAATATATATTAATTTGACCTTGTGCTCAGTTTAAACCTAGTGCCTAGCGCTGTATAGCTATTTCTGGCTATTTAGCTAATAAATTTTAACCAATCGATTTGAAAAATGCGACTTATCATTACAATATTCCAAGCCCTTAAGTTATTTTCTGACTTTCCATTTTTATTGATTTACTTTTATTTATTTATTTTTTTAGAAACAAAGATTTGGCTGAGGAAGCAAATCATCTGAAAAAAGAAACATCTGTGAGGACCTTAAGTTCAAGTGACGATCTGTACAAAAAGCTGAGAGATCTGGAAATACAAATCAAACATTGTTTGGATAGAAAGTCACAAGACATCAAGTCTTTGACGAAGGAAGAGTCTTTGACTTACGAGCTGGTAAAGGAAATAGCAAATCTTAAAAATCGAATCCAGAAAGAGAAACAAGTAATAGCGGAATCTGAAGAGCGATTAACCTCTCTGAAATCATTTGATACAAATAGCGTCATGCAAAAAGGTAGAAATAGCATAATCGAAAGCACAAATCGTTCCATTAAAACACTCGAAGACATGGCCAGAGAATACCACAAACAATTAAACCATTTACGCCTCTTTGTTAATGATGATAACACAATCAGTTTTATTTCTTCCGAAAATCACAAGGAAATCGCGAGATCTAGATCTAAAAATTTATCTGGGGCTCAAATTGATAATTCTAAGAACATCAGTAAACGAAGTTACAATCAAGTTTTGGTGCCAGTTAACGCCAAAAGGAAAGCTGAAAAAATCTTGAGATTTAGATCACCTCTCACAAGTGAAATGATCTTTCCCGTTTTAACAGGTGGAACTTTGGAATGTAAGCCATCACTTCTGGAAGAATTTTACAGGATCAAATCTTCCTGTGAGAGAAACGAAGAAAGAAATCTTGACCGATTGGCTAACATGTATGTACACCTTGAAAAGATGCGTGATACGATGCAACAGCTTCTACAAGAGCAGTCCACGTTGTTTAATGTCATGTACAAGAACAGGCTTCTAGGTGGAATATACAAGCAACTATGTAGTAAAAATACTGGTCTAAAATCTGAAACATACAGGGATGTGAAATGCTTGGAGCACTCCAAACATCTCGATGGAGCTAAGATACTGCTGGGTGCCTTAAGAGATGAAAAAAAGTTTTTAAATTATTGCATAGACCGAATTTACCATTGTAAGGAAGATGATCTCGACTTTCTTATTTCAGGAATGAGTGAAATTGAGAATTTATTCCGTAACGGATTATGTGATTAATAGGAAATTTATGTTTAAAGGAATCAACAATATCAAATAAAAATACAATCATGCATTTAGTATTTTTTTTTTTAAATTAGAATTTATTGTATTTAAGTATTTATTGTATTAAGTGCATTTAAGTGACATAGCTTGTTTTCCTTTTTCTATTGACCAAGCAGTTCTTCCTCTTATTTTTTTTTGTGTGACTTGTTTGTAATTTTCATCTGGGTCTCTGAGTTCGCAACCTTCAATCAGTGTTACGAAAATGAAGAAAGTTCTTCATTCTAGAACTGAAATTCTACAGAGTAAAATACTGTTTGTATAGTCTTTCAGAGAAGAGGTGTAAATTAACGTATACATGAAAAGGCGTATAACTGAAAATTGAAAAAAAATAATAGTAATACATAGTGAATATGATAATTTTGATAACTTTATAGCATTCATAGCTTTGCTTTTAACCTTATTGACATAGAAAGCAGTAGAAAGAATAAAGATTAAAATTGAAAATAAAACATCTGTTAAGAAAGTTAAATATTTTGAGTACATAATTATATATCATTCTTTATATACATGTAGAAATTTGAGTAAAAATTTCTTTGAGAGAAAAATTGTTTTGAAAGCTTCACTTTGAGATTCTCGAATTCAGAACAAAAATTTAAATATTTAAAAAAAAAAGACAAGAGAAAACGACGTTTAACGGATAATTTATGATTTGAAACGAATTATTTTAACGTTGCTGAATNACATGTAGAAATTTGAGTAAAAATTTCTTTGAGAGAAAAATTGTTTTGAGAGCTTCACTTTGAGATTCTCGAATTCAGAACAAAAATTTAAATATTTAAAAAAAAAAGACAAGAGAAAACGACGTTTAACGGATAATTTATGATTTGAAACGAATTATTTTAACGTTGCTGAGATTAAGAATGAACTACGACTGTAATGAAACAACGTACAAATAAAGAAGGCGAATATATAATATGAGAAATGTTTAAATGGTACTTTGCTTTATGTCTGTTTATTTGTATTCTTTTCACGCTGTTTAACATTATTCCTGAGAATTAGCGCTTATAGATTTATTCTGTTTCAAATTTTAAGCTTTTTATTAATCTGTAGTCGGAGTTAGTAGAAGTAATGGTCCCATCACACTGCCCAACTCTACATGTACTTTTCCGGCTCTGAAATCGCCGGAACATGACATTACATTATACTAATACATTTCGAACCACTAATAAGACACGATTGGAATAAACTGCTGTCCCATCAGACGCAGAATCAAGTGTAGGGAATCGAACCCGTGGTAGGCGAAGATTTCGCGCACCAAGCCGATGGGCTGCAGCATTTCAATGTGCTATGAAAGGTTAGTATTACTAAAGCAAAGAACAACCTGAATAAACCGCAAATGAAAGTACATAAATGGACATACTATAGTTTCAGTTTTATAGTTTAGTTAGTTCAGTTCAGTGTCACTGAAGAAGGTTTTTGTTTATTAAACCGAAATTATAGTATGTCCATTTATGTAATTTCATTTGTGCTTCAATCGCTTTGCATTAGTCTACATAGCACAGAATATAACTCATCTTTTGTTGGAAGGTTAGTTTCATTCCTTAATGTAAATTTTATTTTTTAATATAAAAATATAGAAAATTTACACCATTTTAAGAGTCATTAGTGAAGCAAAAATTCTTTTCTCAAATTTTATCCTTCTAAGTTAGATTTTTATTTACCAGACGCTGCAATGTAAATTATTCTTTTCGTATATTTTTTTTTTTACTAAGATGTTCCAGAAATTTTGATCTTAAAGCGTTAAAGTAAGTGGAAAGAAAGCAAAAAAATTGGCATGAACCAAGTGTGCTTGTCAAAGAGCTACATTTTTCAGCACGTTCAAGACGAAGTCACTGCAATGCCAAGCAAAGAGATGAATGAGAGAGCTGTCTTCGCCATCTTGTTTTCAGTGGCAAGCATTTGCCAGCGAGACATGTCTGCTGCTTCCATGCAAAAATAATCGTTAATTACAGTCATAGAGTCGGATTATCCACTAGACAACTGCCCAGGGCTATACAAAGATAATGGAGATGGTAAAAAATTTTAAGTCAATACACTTTTGTATGTCCCTTATAAAAGAGACTCTTTCATAATAACGACTGATACATGAAGTCCCGTTTGTACATTCGAATTGGAAAAAATAATGGAAATAATTTATAAAGTTTTGAAACTTTGGGAAAATATTCTTATGAAATCTAGCATTTTTTTTTAAAAATTCGATAAATTGTTGCCTTACAGATTTAAGATCGTTTAAAAACTTATGTCTGATCTGATGCGTACCTTTCATTATCGAGACCATATTTCGTCGACTGGCCTGTGTAGGGGGCAGGAAACAGTTCTTGCATCAGAAAGGTCCTGGGTTCGAATCCCGGGCAATGCATGAATGTTTCTTTCTCTCTCTGTGTGTTCTACGTCTTTTCTCCTTTGCGTGTGAATGTGACCCGCCCTATTAACGGGTTGTGGTTGTGTGAATGGCGTGGCAGAAGTCGAATTCCTGGCCATAGATGGCGCCACTGAAAAACAGGAACAATCGCACCCCCACTGCCTAAACAGGGATGCGAAAAATAAAAAAAATATTTCATTTAATTTTTTCCCATTCCGAAGAAAATTATATTTGAAAACAATTTTAAATCAAAAATATTTCCATGAGTCAATTTATATTCAAAGAAAAGGCTTAAAACCACCATTTCTTTTACTATTACAGCATGATAAACATAATACATCTGTAATTCTCTTTGAACGAATTACGGATACACTATCCCTTAAATTTTTAGTTTAGAAGATTGCTGATAAGGCACTTGTTTAAGAAGTTTATGAAGTATTAACTATTTTGAACTATATTAATAATTAAAGGAGTGAATTGCATATAGATCTGAGGAAATTAGCCTCCTATTTATTAGTCATGACTAAGTAGTTGTAACATTTCTCTGCACTCACGATACAACGATCTCCCTTAATAACTAACATTTTCATTATGACACACAGTTGTTATTATAACGAGTGTCGATTGCACATGAACATTGCCCAAATAAATAAATAAATACAAATTTCATGAAAACTATTATTATTTACAAGAAAATATTAGGAAAATTTCACAATTTTGCAATATTATTTCGTAAGAATTAAGAAACTGTAACCGTACCGCGTCAATTGAGTATCTAAATAGAAACCTTCTAAATTAGCACCAAGAAGAAAATTCTAACTGAGAAATTTGGAGGAAAAACAAGAATATCTCTCGGAAAAAGATAAAGTTTCACTTTTATTTAACTGTATTATGGATAGCACAGAGGTTATAATCTTGGAGTAAAGGTAGAGCACATCATTAGGATTGAGAATCGTATTGCCATAATAACATCGCCAACTTATTGCTATAAATAGCCGTTAGGGGTGCTTTCTCATTATCAGCTGGTTGTTCTTTAGTATTTAAACCGGTAATTTTATTTTTCTAGTTCTTATATACGTTAATGTTATGTTTGCTTATAATTATCTAAAACTGCATTCAAATAGACTCATTAACACCTGTTTTATTGCAATTTAATGATTTGGTGAATAAGCTAGTTAAATCATTAAATTACGAAGAAACAACTGTTTCTGAGAATTATCAATCAAATCTTCGACAACAATTATTAGAAAAAAATTTAAGGTAATTTAAATAATTAAAAGTACCAGCTTAAATCAAATAAACTCAAAATTGGCAAGCGCCCCTAGAGGAGTAAATTGTGCACTTTCGACCGATGATTTGCTATGATGTCTCGGTGTTTTTAATTTGTACTACCTCCTCTCCAAGATTTTTAATCTCTGTACAGAAGTACGGAATCACTCTGTATATAACAATAGTTTACTTTGCCTAGTCATTAAATTTCTGAGATCCCAAGAGATGAAGTTTCTGAGTAAGAGTATTTGAATGTTTATAGAGTGGAAGTAGGATCCAAGTGCATTTGGCAACACAGAGTAAATTAGTAGCCATTGATAACCTGTCACGGTAATGTAGCAGTCGGGCAAACAGTGGTAGGTTTTCGTTATTTTCGTTTCTATGTAACAGAAATTTGAACACGAATGTGTGCAAATACGAATTTGAAACAAAATCGAACATTATTGTCTTAAATCCACTTAAAATGGATATATATAAATTTTTTTTTTTAAATTTAAGTATAATAGCATTTATTCACAAAGGAAACGTGTCTTATACTTTTCGTTTCACGTTTTCAGCTTTTTATTTTCTTGCGAAACGCAGTTTTTTCAATTTTTTCTTTCGTTATTTTATTCTATTAAGTGCCATATTTGCTTAGGTCGAAAAATGATTGAAATTTCAATTGGCGATAAAATGACGTAAAGTTTGCTCGTACTGCTGTTCCCATGCTATGATACTCTAATTCAGGGGCTCCAGCTTGTACTTATAAAAGAATTTCGTAACTTTTATTGGCAAAGCCTAACACTTAGTGAGGAGTTTGATAGATATGACAGTTTGATACAGTCTTTATGATTTTTCCATGTGAATGGAAAAAAAAAATTCTGAATTTTTATATAGAGTTGTCCAAGCCAGAGGTTGAACTATATCACTTAACTATTATCATTCAATCAATTGCCGTAGTATTATGGTTCATAATGGCAAACTAAGTTGTTTAACCTATTTTATTTTAAAATGAAACTTATTTCATTTGGTTGCTGCAAGTAACTGATTGATTGTTGATAAATGTTTAGTAGGCAGGTAAGTGAAGTGACGCCATGTTTGACATCGCTATTTTTATATGAGTCCAAACAATGAAGAAAGGAAAAGCTTTTAAATATAGAATATATA